>NC_031773.1:70324661-70431926 GCF_001522545.3 Parus major | reverse complement strand
GAATGTACACATATCTATGTTTACAGTTACTGTCCTGGGAAAGTCCTTAGAAAACTATGTTAGCAAGCTCAAAAGCTGAGTTTTCAGGGCGACATATATCCTCTAGAGGTGTGTCCATGTTACTACTGCTAACAATTCATTTTTTAGTTCAGGATATAAAACCTTCAATTTTCAGGTTCAGGATAGATTCAACCATTTTTGGGTGCTCAAGCCCAAATATTCACTCAGATGCCTTGCTGTCTTTGATCTCTGGACATGTTCGCTTAGAATTAACTTTGAAAATACAAAGATTTACATAATTTAAATAAATAATCTTAGCTTTGAATGTTTATCAGGCACTGCTACTAAAAATTCTATCATCTCTTTCTTTGTCCTTTTTCCATCAGCTGTTAACAATGGATGGACATTCCATACCTCAAAATTTGTAAAATTACCAAAAATCTTGTGGAAATCTGTAATTGCAAAGTTTATACTTTAATTAGCAGTAGTAATTACTCACTGTCCATCATTCACAATGCATTCTGACCAGTAATTGTGCTAAAGTGGATGAAGTAATTGTGAGATCCTGTATTAGTAATGAAAGGGTAAAATACATAACAGCTCTGTTGTAATATGAAACAAACACATTAAAACCAGAACTCCTGGGCACAGCCAGGGGCACAAGCATATTGCTACCAAAAAGGCCAATTAACATCTGCACAAAAATGTCAGGAGGCACAGGAAAAAAAAGCTGAAATTTAAGAAAAGCAGCACTACCTAGTCCAGATTTACACAACACCATCACCATCTTGTTTCTATGGGGAAAATGTTCCCAGGGATGATCCCTTTGCATTTTCCTGAAAAAATCTACAGAGCTTTGCTTATAGAGGTTGTTGCAAGAGCTTGTCCCTTTTTTGGGTAGACAAACAGCATGCAGTGGCTGAAAAGTTGTATTTTTAGTTGTGAGGGGAGAAAACTGACTTGGAGGAGACTGAGGGGAGCTCTCAGTGGGGTCTGCAGCTTCCTCCAAGGGACAGCAGAAGGGCAGATCCGATCTCTGCTCTCTGTGACCAGGGACAGGACCCCAAGGAACAGCTGGAGCTGTGTCAGGGGAGGTTTAGGTTGGGTATCAGGGAAAGGCTCCCCAGGAATTGTCCACAGCCCCAAGGCTACCAGAGGTCCAGAGGTGTTTGGACAACACTTTCAGGCACAAGGTGGGATTGTTGGGGTGTCTGTGCAGGGTCAGTGCTCCCTTCCACTTCCAACCCAGGATATTCCATGATTGCATGCAATGGAATCATGGCTCTGTGGCTCCACAGCCACACACTACAACAGGCCCCAGGATGGCAGAGCCTGAGCCTCTTCCACTGGGGCCTGCATGGAGGAGGATTACTAAGTTGTGAGTTGCAAATTTGTTCAGGAACCCCTTCCGCAGTCAAACCTTGCTAAAACAATCTGCAGCGACTTTTCCAGAAGGAGGTTATTCCCAAAGGGAAATGGAGGTATAGGAAGACTGGAAGGAGACAGAATCCTAGAATTGTTTAGGTTGGAAAAGACCCTTCAGATCATCCGGTCAAGCCATTAACCCAACACCACCCTGTCCACCAGACCATGGGGTCTGAACAAGAGGGACAAGCCCAGTGCAGGAATATCCCCAAGGACATATTGGAAGGAAGCCTAGATGGCTTTGGGTGGATTTAGGCATTTATACACTATGGCCTATACCTTACAGGGATTGTAACAAGCAGTCTTTCCCTCCTTCCCTCCCTCCCGTTCTTTCCCTTTTCTCTCAACAAACAGAGAATGTAAGGGCCCTTGCAGATTCCAGGTGAGAAGTTCCCCAAAGCAGAATGTGAAAACTGACATTAAATAGAACAAATGCATCAAACTCAAGCCATTAAGTAATACAGAATATTTCTTTTTTTCCTACCCAAGGAGCTGGTCTAAAATATGTAACTATTTATTGCTTTGAAAGAGTGAAAGATCCTTCTTCTTCTGAGGAAACATAGCACCCCCATAGCTCATCCATTGCTTTTCAAAGTAATGAAACCCTCTTGGCAAACATATTTGTGGTATTGAACCCACCAGGCCTGGCAAGTTCCTGCTCCTTGACTTCTCTGTTAAAAGCATCACAAGTGGAGCCTTTGGTGAGGTTGGGATGCTGCTGGGATATCTGTGATCCCAATGTGATTATTTTTGGCTGTACTGGAACTGGTAGTAATGGTGTAGATGTTGCTTCTGGGATATTTGCACATGCAACAAATTTCTTTCATTCCTCTTCTGAAGTTTGCATTATAGATGTAGAAGAGGGTTGGTTTAGAGGCTGAGGAACTGAAGGAGATCCAGGTGATGGCCAGGAAAAGCAAGGAGCTCTTTCTGTAGTCTGTTTCCTGTGGGTGCCACAACTGTACTGTAAAAAAAGGGAGCCAGGACAGGAGAAAATCCAAGACAAAAATTAAAAACATCTTGACAGTTTTCACTTTTCTTCTTGAGACAAGATTCATTGTCCTCCTGCCAGCTGTGTCCTCAGTGCCACTTCTCCAAATGTAGGTGAAGAGTTTCTGGTAGCAGAGGATAATGAGAAGTGATGGGATCAAAAGAAACAGCACTGAGAGGTGGATGACACCAGAGGCAGTTCCTAGCCAGGAATTGGGAAGGAAAAAGTTGCAGTGGTGGTCACTGTTGAAGCCGTAGAGAAAACAGGCTGGTGATGCAAACACAGCACCACAGAGCCAAGAGACCAGAGTCATTCTCTTGGCTTTCTCCCTTGACACTTTGAAATTCAGAGGATGGATGAGAGTGTAGAATCGATCCACGCTGATGGCGAGGAGCACATAGATCTGGACTCCAGGTGTGAGGTACTGGATGTATCTGACCAGCTGGCACACCCTGCTGCCCAGCATCCACTGCCCAGAGCTCAGCTGCAGCAGCAAGAAGGGCGCGCTCCCCACGCTGCTCACGAGGTCTGCACAGGCCATGGACACCACAAAGTAGTTGGTGGTGGACTGTGTCCTCCTGCTCCTGTGGATCACTAAGCAGACAAGGAAGTTTCCCAGGACAGAGATCAGCCACAGAGCTCCCCAAACCACGGTGGCAGCTGCGATTTCCCCCGACCTCAGCCCATATTCTACCAGAGAGTGGTTCATGCTGGAGCCGGCTCCTGGTGGTGGAGGTTCTGCCATCTCATAGCCAGCAGGAGGGGTGGAGGCTTTGGGGCTGCTCGTGTTCTGCAGCAGGAGCAAGGTAAGGAGAAAAACAGGACCACTGCTGTTATCCACGCTGTGAGCAAACTCAGCCACGTCTTTTCCTCAGGCTGCAGACAGAGAGAGAAAAGGTTTTGTTGAACAACTGTGTGAAAAGCCCAAAGTAATCAATAAGAGATAACTCTAAGTAGTCTCCATACTCCTTAGAGCAGATTTCAGAGAAAGGGGTCAGAAATATATGGTGACACTATGTGGCATGGCAGAGAATATTAAGTTTTGTGCAGATTTTTAGGAATGGCCTGAGTATTTCAGACAAGCATATCTGTCTACAGAAAGATGAGCTGGAGACTCAGCTGGAGACTGAGGTGCAATTTCATAAAGGCTGGTGAGCTGCAAACTGAGTGAGCAGAACATGCCCCACTGATCCCAGAAATGAACTGTACTTCCTCTGTGAAAGTGTCACAAAAGCAGACCAAGAGGGTCCCTGCACCCTTGACTTGACCTTGAGCTTTGCTGCAGAAGGAAAATACTGAGGGAGGAGGTCAGTGTACACAGACAGATGATGGGGGAAGGATGGGAGAGCCTTTTGAGTTCTAGCAGTGGACCCTCAGCTTGTCTCGTCAGCATTGTCAATACATGTGGGTGAAGTCAGCCACTGAGCATTGCTATGCTCTGGAGAAAATCCAGGGAGATGGGAATGTTCTTACCTTGGTCAGGGCCTTCCACCCAGGCAGCAGCAAGGCTGACTCTTCACAGAAGGACCAGCCCAAAGGTTCTGCAGGTCTAGGGTTGACCCAAAGGACAACTGAAGGACTGCCAGAAGCAACTGACACCAACAGTCAACTGAGAACCTCTGCCCCTGATTCTGTAACAGAGCTCTACAAGCTGAGATTCGCTGTGGTCCAAGTGCAGGACCCAGCACTGGGTCTTGCTGAACCTCATCCCGTGCAGCCTGTCCACATCCCTCTGCAGAGCCTTCCTACCCTCCTGCAGATCAACAACTTGTGCACAAATAAGTGTCACCTGCTCACTGCCCAAAGGGTCATTCGGCACCCTCAGCCATGGTCATTGGTAATGGTATCAGACACAACTGGCCTTGCCCAGCTCTGGGAAGGACAGTCACCCTTGGGAAGACATGTTTTTGTGCTAATAACATATTCTTTGATAAACATACGAGCAGACAAACCCTGTTCCTCTCCAATGCTCAGTAACTGGGGTGTTATGAACTGGTACACACTTTCAGAATTTCAGAACTTTAATGCTTGGCTAGCTCTCAACACAATGGCCGCTGGCAGCGCCAGGTGTGGGGAACGGTCTGGGAGCTGTTTTCCCCAGACCGAACCTTCAGAGCCTATCTGCCACTCAAGGCTCTGCGGATCTCAGCGTCGTGGGCTTTGGCGAGGAGATGGAGGAGACCCAGAGTCCAAGCAGCTTTCCAGGAAGAGGGTTTATTAAGGGAAAGGGAGCGGTGGCAGGATGAGGGCTGGAAAGGCACACAGGAACCCGAGGACTCTGAGCCCTGAGCACTTCAGGGCTCCGAAATTTAAAGAGGGGAGGGTACAAACTCAGGAACCAATCAGGATAGTTCATGGGAGGAGTCGGGAGGAGGGTTCACAATGCTGGAGACCAATAGGGGTAACATCTGGGAGGGGTGGCAGTCACAATGCCAATGTGGCTTCGATTGAGGGATGAAAGGCAGGGAACATACTAGAACAATGGGTTGGGTTTACAATAACAGACAGGGGCTTGGGGCAGGCTGAGGGTGACGGACAGGGAAGGTTCGGGAATACAGGGAGGGGTTTACAAAATTGACATGGGGCAATACCATTGCATCAACCATAGGGAGATAACAGGAACAAACCATAAAACCTAACAATAAAATAAACCGGCTGCAACACAGTCACCCTTGGGAAGACATATTTTTGTGATAATAACATATTCTTTGATAAGCATACGAGCAGGCAAACCCTGTTCCTCTCCAATGCTCAGTAACTGGGGTGTTATGAACTGGTACACACTTTCAGAATTTCAGAACTTTAACGCTTATTGTCTTGTCTGCCACCTTACACCCAAGCCCTTCAGGAAACAGTTTTCAATTCCCTACTGGTATTGCCCCTTCTCCTCCTGCTGATTTATCCCAAGGCAGGAAGATGGCAAGCTCCTCTTCTAAGCATCTCTGAGATCAAATGTAGTGGAAGACTGGAAAAGGCCTGGTAGCCAAATGGGAAAGGCCCTCTGTTAAAAATTCCTCTACAAATCAGCACTAACTTTTGCTGTAAAAGAGCCTTGAAGTTCCTGGGGTCTTGGAGGCAGTAACAGTGACATTTGCAGATCAGGGCTGACCATGGTGTTATGGGCAGAGCAAAGAGGTCATTGACTCAGACAGCTCAGCCAGTGGATCTCCTCTGATTAAAACCAGCAGGTGGTGAATATATGGGAATGTGCTGCTTTCCAAATCCTGTAAAATATTACTAAATGCAATGCCTCCTGTGGAATGTAGCCATTGAGACAAGATGTTGGAGTCTGGGCTGGTTGTGTTGCAGCAGGGAGGAAAATTCAATTACTAGTTTATCACTGAAAAGTCCCATTGAAAGCAGGAAAGAGAAGTAAATGGAGCAAGAAGTCAATTTTCCAGTAAGGAAAAATGTTCAGAGGCATTCAATTCTCCTTGCTCCAAATCCAAAAGATTTTTGTCAATGTTTTGATTTTCTAGATATAAACAAATCACATAGTCTTTTCTGTTTACATGATTTTCTCAGATTTTTTTTAATCCTCTTACATTTCCTGTCCTTCAGGATGATATACTGGTATATTTTACACAAAATAAATACAACAGGGATAAAATTGTGCATATTTTTTTATCCAGACTTGGAAATCTGGGCAGTTTACTGGGACCACCTGTGCTACCAAGAGTTTTGTTTCCCTATCAAGATTTATTTTGTGGCTAAAACTTTAGGAGAGCTGAAAGGAGCTTTCCCGTGGAAAGAAGGTTCCATGCTGTGTTCCAGAGGAAGCTTTCAATGTGCCTGTTGGTATTTCACTTAATTCTTAGTGAGTTCTAAAGCCCCAGCTCTGAGCAGTATCCATATCTTTAATACAGGAATTTCCAGGCAGTTACTTAGATTACTTTTAATTTGAAGCTCTTTCACTATGAAATATGAATCAAAACCTTGAGTACCTTTTGCAGTGTATTTGCTAGAAAAGTCACAGTCATTGTCACTCAGATGAGGTTTTTAAAGTGTGTCTCAGATGTAGCCCAGCAGAATTAAATTTGTTTTGCAACAGAAAAAAAAGGGGGATTGAAGGATCTTGTGGGAAGAGGTGGATGTGAGAGACAGAAGGCTCTGGTTGAACAGCAGGAAGGATTGATTAGTGCCATCAAACTTTTAGCAGAAAATTTTGATTACTATTTTTAAGAAATACACAGTTGCAGGACTATGTCTTATCCTAGCAAATTTTACTGGTTATCCTGTTTCAATTTACAGCTACACTGACTTAAACTCTTCTTCATTTACTCTCTACATCTCCTGTTCTGACCTATATTGTATGGCTGTTTTCACCAGTCCTCCTTCCCTTCAGTTCTGGGGGGAAAAAGTAAATCCTCCAAAAATAAATTGGCGGAGACTAGGGGGGAGAAGTCGTATTTTTACTTGGGAGGGGGAAAAACTTGACTTGGAGGAGACTCGAGGGGCCCCTCATGGATGCCAGCTACTTCCTCATGAGGAGAAGCAGAGGGGTGCTTCCGATCTCTGCTCTCTGGGACCAGGGACAGGACTTGGCCTGAAGTTGTGTCAGAGGAGGTTTAGCCTGGACATCAGGGAAAGGTTCTTCCACCAGCGGCTGTAGGGCACTGAACAGGCTCCCAGGAATGGTCACGGCCCCGAGGCTGCCAGAGCTCCAGGAGCGTTTGGACAACGCTCTCAGGGATGCACAAGGTAGGATTGTTGGTGTGTCTGTGCAAGAACAGGACACGTTTCGAACCCCGGATATTGCCCAGTCCAGGGCTCCACAGCAGCGCTCAGAAACAGACCCCGGGACGCCTGCGGCTTCTCCCTGGGGCAGAACGGGCCCTACGGGTCTCCATCAGGGCGGCGTTGCCGCGTTCGCCCGTGCGGAGCTAGGCCCGAGCCGGCCGCCGTCGTGCCGGGCGGGGCCGCGGGAGGAGTGCGGCGGGGCCGCGGGAGGAGTGCGGCGGGGCCGGAATGGCGGCGCGTGCTGGGCGGTGCTGCCGGGCCGGGCTGAGCCGCGGTGCTCTGCTGTCCCAGGCTCTGGCGTTCCCGGTTGTGCTGTCCCAGGCTGTGCTGTCCCGGGCCGCCGGCGGAGCCCTGGCCACGCCTCGCTGGGGACGTGCCGCTTTTTCGTCGGCGGCCGCGGTGAGCGGCAGGGAAAGGCCGCAGCCTCGGGAAGGTGAGCGCAGGATGCCCGAGGCGGTCGGCCTGCACTGCCGGCATGGCGGGACGCACGGCAGGCAGGGCTGCAGCGGAGCGGTGCCTGTGTTAGGTTATTCCCAAGGGGAATTTCATCGCTGTGTGTACTCCGGGGAAGCCTTTGGTGTCGTGCCTGGCCTCTGCCAGTGGGAGTGATGGGTCAGGGTTTTCCCGGCCTTTTCCCGGTGGGCATCTGGAGCACGCCAGGTCGCTGAAAGCGCAACAGAGTGATCTCCGGTGACGCTGCTGTAGCTAAAGCTGTCCTGGCCTGAAATTACAGATGTTTGTAACCGATTGTAAGATTGTTGTGACATGTGGCTGTATGTAAAAGCACCACGGAAAAGGTAGGTCGAGGGATAAAGGAATACTGAATATTATCTGGTGGAAAGCCCTGAATGGATGTACCATTCGGTTTGAGATTTTAATAGCAAGAAAGTGATGAAGAGAAAAGGGTTCATAAAGTTTTCAGATAAGGAAAACAACATGCGTAATCCACAAGTTTTTATGGAGTTGGGTTGTAAGACATGTGAATGAAATAAAAGAATCCAAACATCCCTTCTTAAATCTCAGTCATTGCTTTTTGCTAAATATGTGCAATCAATGAAATCTCTGAACTTAAACCAAAAACTTGAAAATAAATGCCATCAGGCTCATCTTTGAAAGTCTGAGGCCACATTATTCTGGTGGTGGTGTTTGGACAGTGGGGTTTGGAATGTTTTAGAGTTTGAGGAGAAGGAAAAAATGAGGACAGACTGGCATTCAAAGATCAGTGTTTAGTTTGAAAGTCCAGTGGTATTTTGTGACTTCATTCATTCCTAGGGATCCCTCACCACAGCTCCAGGTGAAATCAGTGAGCTATAAAGTAGGGCCAGGAAAAGCCCAGGCCTGAAACTGATTAAATTCTTTCACTTCCTTCCACCTTCTCTGGGAATGCCCAGTGAGTGGGATCAAGGTATTCCCCACCCCCAGTTTAAGAAGAGAAACAATCCAATATCCAAAATGTTCATGCAGCTCATGTGCTGGAGAGTGGCACAGAAGACCGTGTGAAGCTGTGCTGTCAGAAGGAAAGGATGGAGCCATGGCACTCTCCTTTTGGGAGTAGGAACTCTTAAGTTTATCCACCTTGTGCTGCTGGTGGAGAGTGATTTGTGACTGCTGTGTGGGAAAGAGGAAAGGGAGCATAGGAATGAAGGCAAAAGTGTCCTTCATTCTTGTCCTCCAAATTCTTTTTTATTTTATTTTTTTAAGTAATTAGTAATCTGCAGTTTTGAGTATCTCATCTTTCCCTTCTTCCATGTAAAGATTGGAGAGTATTACTAGATATTGTCACAAAGACAAAAAACATACAGTATTATGCTGTATTTTTTGCTTCCTAAACTACAGAATAATTTCTTTTTAAAATGTTTTTGTTCACCTCTTTTGTTTTTCCTTCTTTCAGGTTCAGTAAGGAGAAGAGGCAGGACACCACAGTTTGTAAGTCTGGTAAATTTACAGTTAGTTCAAGTGTTTGGGAAAATTTTCTAAGTTCTGTGTTGTATCAGTTTACTCAGGAGCCCTTTCTGCAGTCAAATCCTGGTGAAACAATCCCCTGGGACTGGCCTGCCATCACCTGGCTTCTGTAACCTTTTCAGTCTGTGTATCAAAAATCAAATATATAACACTAAGCTGATGGTTAATTTGCATTGACACCATGTAGCGCAGGTCTGAAAAGTAACTTAAAGTTGCATTTCCAGTAACCCAGACATGTCAATGTTGTTTTTAGCCTGAGTTTACAGGGTTTGTGGTATAAAGATTTCTGGCATAAAGTTTTTCTTTTTCTAAGAGCATTTAACTGAAATGATGGTCAGTTTTTGGAGTGTATAAGCTGTTTCTGCAATAAGCTGATGCATTGTCCCTACACTGACATTTCTATAGCAAGAAATTTCAGCATTATTTATTACAAGCTGTTCCACACCTACAGAATTACGGATTTTTAAAACTCCTTGTCTTGTCCCCCACCAAACACTCATGCCCTTTAGGAAATAGAGTTTGCAATTCTGTGCTGATTTGATTCCCCCTCCTGATTTATCTTAAGGCAGGATGATGGCAAGTTCTTCTTCCTAAGCATCTCTGGCATCAAATACAGTAGAAGATTGGGAAAGGCCAGGCCGCTAATATGGGAGAGGCTCTCTGCTAAAAATTCCTCTCCATATCAGCACTAACTTTTGCTGAAAAGGTGTCTTGAAATGTCCAGCTGTGGTAATCGATTCCTGAAATCACTGTTTGGTGTGTTGATCCTGTCCTGTCTTACATCCCGTGTATCTCCCGTCCCACCTGTCCTCTTTACCCTTGATAAGGCTGCACCTCCCAGGACGGAGAGGATGGCTGTGGATCAGGACTGGAGCAGTGTGTATCCAACAGCAGCTGCCTTCAAACCTGCCTCTGTGCCTCTCCCAGTCCGAATGGGTTACCCAGTGAAGAGAGGAGTGCCTCCACCAAAAGAAGGCAACCTAGAACTTATCAAGGTAAGACACATGCCATGGCTGGGGGATCACTTTTAAAGTCACTGTTCACTAAGGCTGCACTGCTTTGATTTGAATATTTGTCTTGGAGACTGTTTTCTGTTATTAAGTCGCATAATCCTCTTGTATTTCTAAGTGGTAATGAATATAAAGTTAATTAAAAAGTGAATGATATCAGGAGACTTTTTAGGATGATCATGCTAGTGACTTTTGTCACAGCGTTAAGTCTTTTCCTAAATCAGACTCAAGAAGAGTCTGCTTATATGAACATTTCCTTAAAGCATGTTACACTGCTTTAGCAAATGTGAGAAGTGTAATCAGATTTCAGTAATGGCCATTTACTTCTGATCAGACAAAAAGCTATTATTTTGGTAACTGTTAATGTGTCTGTTTCAGATTCCCAATTTTTTGCATCTTACTCCTCCTGCAATTAAGAAGCACTGTGCAGCTCTTAAAGGTGAGGAGGGTGGGGAGGGGTTGAGGTTTTTCTTATTTTCTTTGTTTGGTTGGTTTTTTTTTTTTTTATTTTTTTTTTTATTTTTTTTTTTCTTTTTAAACTATCCCTGGAAGTTTTCAGACAAGATGTAACTGTGTGTGATGGAGGTGAGACATGGTACACTTGTGGAGCTGTTTTTTTTTAGCTGGCTGTGGCTGATACTGTCTGCTTTCCTTCTGCTGCCAAAAGTCATCCAGGAGGTAGCAGATAAGTCTCAGGAGGTTGTCAGCACAACAGTAAGACTGAAATGTTACTTTTCCATGAGAGCTTGCTTGAACTGATGAGTTGATAGTTCAATGGTTTACTGAAGGCGAGTGATGAATGTGACTCAGTTCTCAGAGAACTCTGTGATTGAACCAGGCTTCAATCAGTAGCCCTTACGGGCTGCATTTAATGACCAAAAAGCTGTTAATGTGAAACCCTCTGTGAAAGCAGGTGCTGGAGAGATGCAGGATCTACTGGAGACCAGGAACAGCCTTCCACACAGCAAGCCTCTAAGAGAAACCTAATGAGGAGTTCAGGGAAAGGAAGCCTTTTTTGTGATGAGGGTGATGAGGCAGTGGAAGAGCTTGCCCAGAGAAAGTGTGGATACCCCATCATGGAAGTGTTTAAGTTTAGGCTGGACAGGACTTTGAGCAACTGGATCTCGTTAAAAAATCCCCATAGCAGGAGGGTCACTTCGAATCCAAACCATTCTATGTTACTATTTGGCAGCTGTGAGACTGATCTGCAGAACTGTATCCTGTTTTGGGGAATCCAGTACAAAGAGGGATGTGGCAACACTGGAGCAAGTCTAGCAGAAACACTGCTGATACCTAAATGAATGGTTTCTAGGACTAGTACTTTTAAAAACATATATTGCAATACATTTAAAAGAAAAAAAAAAAACAAAAAAAACCAAAAACAAAAAAAAAAAAACAAAAACAAAAAAAACCAAAAAAAGCCAGCCAAAACCCAAGCAGACAGATATTACTCAGAGCATTTTTTCTTTATTGTACAGATTTCTGCACTGAGTGGCCAAGTGCTCTGGACAGTGATGAGAAATGTGAACAGCATTTTCCCATTGAAATTGAAACAGTAGATTACGTTTCTTCAGGGATTTCTATTCGGAATCCCAAAGCAAGAGTGGTGACCTTAAGAGTAAGTAGTAGTTAAGTAAATAAATAAACAGCCTTTGTTTCAAACCCCTAAATACTTTGCTTTGTTTTCCAAACATACAAGTGTGATCTGCTGTAAGGAAATGAGGGAAATGGAGGGAATTCAAAATCACACACAAATAAGTACATCTGTGTGTACCTGACCAAATCTGCCCATTCATAGTGACTGGCCTTGGGACTTGTAAAGCATTGTGGGGATGTTTATTATGCAGGTGTATATTGTTTGAATACCGACATTCTTGCCCTGTGTTAAGACTTCCAACATGATACAGTCCGAAGAAATTCTGCAATTGTATCCTGAATAGCACTCCTTGATAGAAAATGTGCCTGTCTCAAGTACTTCTGAGTTCAGAGTTTGGATTTTCCAAAGAATTAAAGTTGTTTTCTCCTTTTCGTGAAGGTTAAACTTTCTAACCTGAATTTGGATGACCATGCGAAGAAGAAGCTCATTAAGCTCGTGGGAGAGCGGTATTGTCGGGAGACAGATGTACTCACAATTACAACAGATAGGTGAGCTGTCAGAAGGAAACAGTATTGTAGCAACTCCTACAGCAGAGAAAGGGCTGTGTGTCTTCTATTAATACCAGTAATTGTCTTGGTGAATTATTATATTTTAGGACTAAAATAGGACTTAATTAACATTACTCCTGTTATTAACTGTGAAAAACAGGTTTTAAGAGTTCAGACAATGTATTATGGATTCCACTTTGGCACAGGGGGCAAAGAAGTCTCCAGAAGATTTATAAGTTCTTGGGTATTGTATATTTTCCTGCTGACTTGCAGCTGCCATTCTTCTCTGTTCTTGTTACTCATGCCCCCATTACAATGTTATTCTTGGTGGTGCGTAATTGAGAAATAACACAGGAATCAATCACTCATTTCCTAAGCTTCCCTGCATTACACAGTAGAAAATTTGATGGTAGGTTTTAACCTTTTGTTCAAAAATTGTTTCTGCATTTGCAGGTGTCCCTTGAGAAGACAGAACTATGATTACAGCATGCACCTGCTCACAGTTCTGTACCACGAATCCTGGGTAAGCAGTTGTACATGGACTGTCTTGATGTGCTTGCTCTCTGTCATATTTTAAAGTAAATGACCTTAAAATTCTGTTCTCTTCTAACTCACTTTTCTTCAAATTCAACCAAGAGAACATCTTGTAGGATTCCAAACTCCTATATATTAATTATAATATGTCTTTTCTTGGACTCTTCCTGGGCTGCAGTAAACCATGGCTGTCATTTGCAAGTGTTCTGCTGCTTAAATGATCTCTCACATATCTTGTCTCAAGCTGACTGCTTTTCTGAGCTCCCTCTTGCTCAGAAAAGGAGTAGCCTTCCCACCTGACTACAGATGTTCCTTTCCCAGGGAATCCTTCACACTTGTCTCCTGTATTTTTGTGGTTGTGTTGGTGCCCATCAACAATTGTACAAGCATTTTTTACAGAAAACAAGTGAGCAGTCTGAACTGAAATTGTTGGAAATCCATAGTAATGTTTTGGATGACTGAACTTTGTTCAAGTGTCCCATGTTACTATCACATCATTTGAGACAGACAAAGTCTTCATGATCTCCATATGTCACTCTTACAGAAGTTGTACCTTATCTACTGCTAAACTCAAACTTACTGTTTTCAGTTGTTCTAGAGTAGGAAATGTCTGTATTTAGCAATTCTATGAATTTTCTTGAATTTGATCACTGCAGTGCTGATGTTCAGAATATCCTAAGGAGGATGAGCTATATTTCCCTTTCAGTGGCAGTTGCCTTAAAGGATAATTTTTTAATTGTAGATCATAATTGCATCAAAGTTAATCAGCGGTGAAAGATAACTTTTCAATTTGCATTACAAATCTTAAATTAATGGTAGAGTAGTTTCCAGTATTAAGCGATGACAAGAGAGCTAGACAGCACTCACTTTAATAATTTCAGACACACACCACGGCTGTGCTGGGCGCCAGCTTTAATTAGTACTGGCAGACAGGGCTATGCAATATTGATATGGGAGTATTCAGTGTGTATTGAATATGCACAAGTCACTTGCACTTTTATTACCTTTCCTCCACGTTAATATTTGATGAGTTCATCAGTCAGTTGTAATTGTCTTTGATTCCCATGAAAAATTAATGGTTTCCTGAGACATGGGCTTTTATTTTGTGTGACATGTTTTTTTTTTGTGGCATGTTTTTTTTTGCCCCTGATCCGGGATAATGCCTTTTAATAACTTGATGAAAGATAGTTTGGATCCATTTTGTAAATCATGAGCAAGCAGTCTGTAGTTTATTTCCATTTACATAAACTTTAATATTGGAGGAGGATGGACAGGGTCTGGCCTTCCATTTAGGCAGTAATATCAGTGCTGTTTGCAGAACTAATTGTAGGATTTGATGACTTTCCCAGCAGAGTAGTGCCACACTGGTGATACATGTGGCTGCTGGAGTTGAATCAAAAGATGAGGGCAGTGTTCCATTCTTGCTGAGTGAAGGAAAGCTGGATCCATGTAACTTCTGCCCTCAAGCCTGAAAACTTTGCCCACGACCACTTTAAATGTGGCAGAACTCCTGTGATTTACATTAATATCTGTATTTTGTCGATTGGAAGCATGTATGGGAGGAAAAAATTATATGCAGATATACATCAGTAAATGGAATTTCAAGTGTAATTATGTTTTAGTTGCCAGTGATGCATCATCCTTTTATTACGAATAAAAAAAGTTAAGAATGCAATATCAGATCCATGAGTTCAGTTATTTTAAAACAGTCTTTAAAATCTTCATAACCTAAGAATGTTTTGTTTTCTCCTTCTAAAATACCTGGAGATGTTTTGCTTCCTTATTAGTTGTCTTGTTATTAATAAAATATTGCTGTTTTATTAGCTTTCAGAATATATTAATTAGATGGCTGATTGCCTCAACTATTAAGAATTACATTTCTCTTCTTTGGACTTTTTCTGTGATTCCTTTCAGATTATCCCCCAGGATTGTGTCTAGATCAAATTAATCAGTGAAAGAGTCAGATATATTAGATAGATTATTAATCAGCATCTTAACCAGTTGTATTTTTGCTGCCTCTATATGATGGCTGCTTGAATGCTGTATCATCACTCAAAACCTGGATGTCTTCGTATGGTAGAGGTGGTTTTCAAAGAGTTAGAGTTTGCTGCCCTCTAGTGGTTGAAAGGATCGTGGATGGATTTCTTCTCACAGCTTGGATTAATAGTTCATCACTCAAAAGACCACTTCTGTTGGGAGTTGAAAGCAGGAATGAGAAGTAAATGCAACAGGAAGTCAATTTTCCAGTAAGGAAAAACGTTTAGAGTAATTAAATTTTTAATGCTCTAATTCCACATAGTATTTCAACATACACAAGATGAGGGAGAGAGAAGGATCTTGATTTAGCCTTGCAAAGCTGGGATCTTGAAAGATTACTAAAACGTTGTCCTGGATTTTCTGTTCTCCACTACTTCTTACAGTAAGAAAAAGAAAGGTGAGGGAAGAAAAAAAAAAATGAATGGGCAGACAGCATGGCAGTGGAGGCTTAACTAAAATTTAGCCTTCAACCCTGCAGCTGTACAGCTTGATTGAATGTCAAGGGAACTACTTTTGCATTTCTTTTTAGAGCTTTCAGTGGTAAGGCACTGGTGGGATGCAGTGTCTGTGTCTGCATGCTGAATGGGTATTTTTTATATGACCACTGGTGATAACACAAATTCGTCACATAGCTTTTCTTCAGGCTTCATCTTCATTTTTTTTCAACTACAGTCATTTTAAGCTATTTAAGTCATTCCAAATAAATGTAATTTTTACTGTTTCAGGTTGTGGCTGTAATACTTGGTAACAGCAGAATTTTGCAGTTTCATAGTGGGAGTTTACCTTGTAATTCAGCCTAAAATATGTGAAACGATATGAGCCCACTGTTGAAACATATGCAGGTCTCTGGCTACTTAGGATTGAAAAGAACACTCGGATGTTATGACATGGGGGTTGTAGAGTTGCAGTGGGAGTTGGAGGAGGTACTCAAGTTGTGCTGAAGCTCCCTGGGCACCTTTTTGTATCACTGAAAATGTTCAGGGTAAAGGTTCTGACTTGGGTATCTTAGAACAATGACAGGTAGTGTAATTATACTCTCCCTACCTAGAACAGGCTTCTCTCTCAGTGTTGTTTAAGGGGTTTAAGTAATGCAGACTGAGGCTGAAGTGAGGATGGTCTCTAAAGATTTGAATATGTCCTTTGTTTTGAGCAATTAATTCCATTGCGTGCTCACCAGAATCAGACAGCTGAGAGAGTCTTCATCAGTAATGGGAACCAGAAAAGGTTAAGATAAAGTGGCTTTACAGTAGATGTTAAATATCATAAATTTTCTCTGAATTTAAACATTTAAAATCAAAGGAAGGAGCTCTTTTGACAGGAAATGTGTATTTTAGTAGAAGGTTACACCTTTTTTTTATACTTCTTGGAACCAAAAAGGATGAGCATTCCAGCAAAAGGCTGAATTAGGAATTGTCTTAGTAATATTTCTGACTATAGTAAGCTTCTTGCAGTACCTTGTGTTTAAGCTCCGTGTTTCTTGTTGCTGGAGAAACAAGGCTCCTCATTGATGCATAAATACAGTTTTTGCAGCTGTTCAGTTTTCAGTCTGTGTTGGAGTGAAATGAAGTCTCGTGGGGCATAGACATTCATAAAAAAAGTGAACAGAAAATCAACAGACTTGGATTTTTAATATCACTGATCTTTCTTGATGAGATCAAAATCTTATCTGGTCAACCTTCAGAAGGCAAACTGAGGTAGATTTTTTTAAAAAAAATATTTTTATATTTATTAAGGTATTTACCTTACAAATGACCCTTTCAGAAACCTGGATTTTCCAGAAAATGCATGTAGCCACTCTAGCCTAGAGAAATTAGATGTTGTCCTTAGTTTTGAAAGAGGCTGATGGCAACTTTCCCAAGTTAGTTACAGAGCCAGAGAGTAAACTTGAGCGCATCATTAATTATGAGAGCATCTCTTATGCAGTATTAGTATTTGGGGCAGAGTTCTGTTTTGTTTCTCTTCTTGTTATCCTTTTTTGTTACACATTTGTACCTCACTGGAATTTTAGTCCTCCTTCAGTCTTGGTTTTCTCTTGACCCTCTAGAAGTCCTACCAGCCCTGTGCTGTTGCTGTGTCCTAGAAAATACAGTTCTGCTTATTCAGAACAATGGATTTTAACTTACTGCACAATTACAATTTCTGTATCCAACCTCATATGATACGAATAGGTTTTGACTTTCTACAAACTCCTATTGATATCTCTAAGTTGCTAATTAAATAGTACAGATTAAAGGTATATTATATCCAAGAAGATAAGCACTTAAGATTGAAGGCTCCCAGTAATTTGGAAAATGTTAGCATAGCTGTCATTTATTAGCTGAAAATCTAAGATCATTGTACCACACAGAGCATATTTATTTCGATGCAATACAAAGTGTATTTATTACAGGCGATACAGATTTGAAATTTAACATGCCATTTAAGGAACTTTCCTTCCCCTCAAAAATAATCCTTTTAAAATACTTGATATTTGCTAAACAGTATTAAATACTTAACTGTTCAAACTGTTGAAAAGAAAATTAACCAACATGAGTCATGCCTTTAATTGCCCTCAACATTTCTATGTGCCACTAGAGAAATATCAGATAAAATGTTTTTCCCAAAAGGAAGGTGGGGGAACTGACAATTTTAAGCCTCTGTATCACTGCTGCAGCAAAACTGCGAGTTGAACAGGCAGAAAAAATCCCAAGCACATTGATGGTGAAATACCTGCTTAAGAGATCCCAAATTCTTTTCTTTCTTCTCTACATTAAGGTACCATATAAAGGGAAGCTTTTTATTAATGGCTCACATGTAAAAAAGGTGACTTCACTGTCCAAAGTCTATTTTAGCATTCGTACTTTCAGAATTCAGATAAGCACTGTGTAGGCTTGTAAATCTCCCAATGTATTGGCTTAAATTGTAGCATAAAAGATTTACTTAGAAAGAAATCCTTAATATGTTTATGGCATTGAAAAAATAATTATTTATATTTGCATTAGGAAGTGAAAAAATAGTCTTTCTATGCCTCTTTAGTCATAGGTTTAGATCTTTGACTTTATATAGAAAATTGTTTTCTGTTGTTTTGGTTTGGGTTTTTTTGATTCCTGTTTTAAGTCTTTTAAGAGGAAAAGGTTGAAAGTATCAGCTGAGAACATCTTTAGCCAAGCTGGATAATACTGAGATTCTGTCTTTGTGTGATAGAATGAGGAATCCATTTTTAGTGAATTCTTATTTTCAACCTGGTTCACAAAGTGGGGATTCTAAGAAAAACATTACACAATATCACACTTGGATTCTACTTCTCCACATGGATTCCACAGTTTTATTCTCATTTTAAGATTGTAGTGTTCACTAACGTGCTAAATCTGTAGGGGACAAAAGTAATTCAACTGATGAAATTTGAGTGATAAAGACCTGATTTTTGAACTTTATTTAATTGTTCTTATTAGTTTTATCCATAACACTTTAAACCGAGTCTGTAACACATGTAACATTTCCACTGTTCAGAGTCCATGGTGCTTGTCTACCTAGAATACGTTTCCAGTTGTTTATATAATTCTGCAGTCACTTTTCCCTTGTAGTAATTCTTGTTGAAAAGTATCTAAGTTTCACTGGATACAGTTAGTTTGCAAAAACTAATGGATTTGGAAATCTGTCCTGCTGTCAAATCCCTTTCTGCCTTCACCCTCACCTCCCACCACACAGTCAGATTTTATTTTAAAATCCATGTTGGCATCATTCTGTTGGGAAGGATTCCTAGGAAGAAATGCTCAACAGTTGCTTTAAAATCTTGCTTTGTATTGCTTACAAGAGGTAGGTAAATTTTAATCTGTTCATCAGTGTGCATCTCCAAAATCCTGTAAGTTGCTGTGTGCAGAGAAGGATTTTCCTGAAGAGATAAATGTGATACTGTCATTAGTCCTTGTAGTCTCTGCTATGACTTAGAGGTGTTTAAAAGCCTCACAGGGACCTTTTGTTTGAACTTCAGATATGAATTTGGTTCAGGGAGTGGCCAGGAGTGATACCCATATTCCCTTACTCCTGAGAAACCATATCCCTGTGAGAGAGGCTTTGGCTTGAAAATTCTGTTGTAGTTCGGGGGAAAAAATATCTTGGATAAACAGTCTGCAGATAACCAAGGGATGTGTAAAGCAGGATGATGCTGTTAATTTAAAACTCTAAATCTACACCCTGGATTGCAGGGTTTGTCAAACAGACAAGGAACACTGTGCCCACTTATTCCATTAATATTTCAGCAGAACAGGGCTACAGGATGTCCTTTTGTTCCTGTTTTTCCCCTCCAGAAAATGAATGAGATCCTTTTACTCCTGTGGTTTAATTGTGTCCAGGGTTTAATGTAGTCATATGAACCTTTGAGCAGTGTGAATTGCTGTTTCTGATTTGGACTCAGACTCAAAAGACAAGAGATGCCATTTACCGGGTTCAGGACACAGCAGTTGGGAAAGTGTTTTAAATTCAGATAGAGGAATCCAGCCACACAAGAGTTGCAGGGTGAAAAAAACTATTGGAGCTTAATTAAAGGTTATTGAATACTGTGGTTTGACTGCAGCAGCCTTGATTCTTAGTGGAAAGAATAACCTTTAAATAAACAAATGAAAAACAATACCAACACACACCCCACTGTATCTCCTTCACAGAAAAAAAAACAAACAAACAACCATCAACCAAACAACAACAAAAAACCCTCCTCCCCAACTTGCAAGAGGTTTTTTTGGTTATGGATAGCACAGCTAAAAATTTACTGAAGAGCCCTTTTTTGCAAGTTATTTTAAAAAAAGACAAAATCTGTATGATTAGAGGCTTTACTATAAGGTTTCTTTGATGTATTTCCAGAGAAATGCAAATTTTATTTATACATGATTTTATAACAATTCTAAGAAAAAAATGAATAGTAAAACTAAACCCAAGTATTTCAAATTGTTATTCTTACATAGGTGAGGTAGTATAAAGATACGACATACTGGTTACATCAGTAAAGTACTAAATAATTGTAAATACTCAAACATACAGCCTGCAATATATGAAAATGCAAATATATCACTGAAGCATCTGTATTTATCAAAATACAATAAAAAATAGCAGGTTACAACATTTGAAATATTCCTTAAAGATTCTTTCAAGGCCTGGAGAAATGTTGAAAGACAATTGATACAGAGCAAGTGTATTTGCAGGCGTTTGGATGGTGTCTTCTGTCGGTGCCCAGCTTGTGATCCTGTCTAATTAAGTAAATATCAGCACCTTGTGGAGAGATATTTTATTGAGCAATTTATTTTGCAGGAAGAAAAAATGGATTTGTTGGTGGTACTTTTCTTCGTGAGTCACATCGCAGGTTACTCATTAGGCACTGTCTCACTTTCCCTCCACCAGCCAGTGTAGCCAGAGGAGAACCCTGTGCTAGGGAGATAGGAGCTGGGTGGCTGCTTCCAGAACTGCAGTGTTGAGGGTTCTTTAAAATTTTTGCAAGGTTTAAAGGTTAAAATACTTTTGCAAGGTTTTTAGTTATTATGTATAGGCCATAAGCTTTTCCTCCCACTCTGACTCACCCAGTTGTATCTGCCAGATACATAAAGAACCTTATGAGTGGGAGAAAGAAGCTCATCCTGCTCATACATGCTTGAGTTACAAGCCTTGGACTCTAAAGGAGAAAATACCTTCCACCATGAATGCAGTTTTTGAAGGGAATTGCTCTGAGAGATCAATTTCTTCAAATTATTGTTGCTTTGTTTCAGTCTTGGGTAGTTTTTCAGGTTGTGTATTTTCTTTCAGAAAACTGAGAAGTGGGAGAGCGAGAAGTCTGAGGAAGACATGGAAGAGTATATCTGGGAAAACAGTCACTCTCAGAAAAATGCCTTGGACACACTGCTTCAAATAAAAGCCTCAGAGAATGTCAGTAATGTCACTAAGGAGGAGCTACTGGCATCTGAAGTGGTTAAGAATTACAGAAACTCAGTCATTGCACTTAAAAACAACGGCGAAACAGAAAGTAACATGTCTCAGTACAAGGAATCGGTGAAGAAATTGTTGAATATACAAGCATGAGAGCAGAGTCTGCAGGTATGATTAGGTAATCATTACAGAGATGTTCAACTACTGTATTAGTATGTCTTAATGATATGGATGTATAATTATTCAGAACCTGAAGCAAAAAAATTAATGATGAGTTAAGTCCTGTCCATTAATCTTTTCCATTGAATAAAGTATGTTTGGATTCATACTGGTAACTGGAATGTTCTATTCTGTGTTTTTTTAGCATGGGAGATCCTGGTTCAGTCCACTGCTCTTGATCACATTCTGATTCTCACACTTTTTGGGCCTTTAATCTAGAGCAACAATATCAAAACTAATGAAATTAGTTAGGCTTCCAGTTCCATTAGTTAGAAGTCTGAAAATTAAGAGCTCTAAATGCTTTTCAAATGCCATTCAGATTTTTCCCTATGTGTAAAATTAGGATAATGTTGCTTAAGTAGTCTGATTTGAAGAGGTGTTGAAGCACTCTGGACAGTTGAGGTTTTCAGTTGTTATTGTGAGGGCAAACAAATATCCCATGTAAAAGCACCAGTCTCTAAAATAATGGAGGAAATAATGTGGAAAATGAGATGGTAGTGGGAAGGTGAACCAGCAGTTGTTGAGAAGATCTCAGAGTACCTGAGACAGGAAGAATGAGAGTTGGTGAGATGGGTTTGTAACTAAATAGGAGTGGACTGAGCCTCTGACTGCTGTTACCTGCCGACTTCTCTCTTGAAGGTACCCAGGCTTTTCAAGGGAAGAAAAAAGTTTTTAGTATCCTGTGTAGCACAGAGAAAGAATTATATCTATGTTTATCATATATTAGGTAATTTGTAATTGAAAGAAATTGATTTAAAACACTGGAATCACAATTTTGCCTTCTCACAATTAAGGAAAAAAAACCCTACCAAACCTTGAAAGAACATAAAAAATTCTTGCTTTTATTGTACCTTCCTGGCTTAGTGAGATTTCAACTTGGAGTCATTCTCTAGAAGGGGCAGAGGCAGTTAAGGATTCTACATACCTATAAAAGAGCTGACCATGTGACCCTGCCAGCAGCTTGTTGAAAATAAGCAGTGTAAGAATAAGAACATTGAAAGCTGAGGGGAATTGATTCCTGCAGCATTCACTCTGCTAGAATTTCTCACTGTGTGCTCTGTGTGTACATACAGTCAAGGAGTGGATCTGTTCCCACTGCCAAAACACTGTGAGTTTAGGAAGGATTCTTCTTAGGTCAAGGTTGTTTTCATATGGTGAGAGACCGAGTTTAATGCAGCATTTTAATTCCTACGAGAATTTACCAGAACTGTAGCTAAGACTGAAAATGTTTGTCCTGTAATCCCAATTTTGCACCGACTGACTTGGTTCTTTAGTAGTCCTTCCTTTTGGATGTGCATTAATGTAAAGTTTTAGCAGAAGCCTAATATGGGGAAAGTTTCAGCTGTTATCAGGCTGCTTTTTTATCCAGGGACAATGAGTATAGTGTTTAAAATTCCCATTTGAAATGGGAACATCTGTAATTCTAAATCTTCTCTGAACAGCCATGAAACCGAAACGACTGAGGAAGTAAGTGCAGTTTGACTGGAGAGAATGGTATGGCTGGTGCCTGGAGCCATGCCTGGCTCTGTTCCAGAGACAGTTTGGTTCTAGTATGTGCACAGGAGAATTCTGTTTGCTTAATTAGCTTTGTCAGTGCCTGCTGACAAAGGGCTGCTTACTAGGAGCCACCTGGGGAGCCAGTGCTGTATACAAGGCTAGCAGGAGCAAGGCCCTGAAATGTCTTAAGAAACCCCAAACCCCGTAAGTTTGCTTTTCTCCACAGAGCTGTCCTTCTGTACTCAGGATATGTGAGCACCTGAGAAAATTCTCTGCAGCAGAGGACATCCCAGTTTTCCTTTGCTTTTCACAGAATGGACAAAAGCAGAACTCTAGAAACCACACCTGAAACAACATTTTGACCTTACCAATAATAAAGTAGAAAGAACAGCACAGCAAGGGTAATTTGATTTTTTTCATTAGCTCCACAGCTAATTGATGGAAAACCTAAAATGCACAGGCTTTACCAGCTCATTCTGAATTGTTCAAGCCTAACTTATGTACATACTATAAATGTTTCAGGTAATACAGGCAGGATTTAAGGTGACTGTCTCTTGAGCACAAAGTGTCTCTCCCAAAAACAGATGATACCTACTGGACAATGTTGGGATAAAACTCAAACTTACACTTGTGATTTTTACTGATGGTATCTATGTTGCAGTACAGAACTTGTGTAGTGCAGTGGGCAGGACAAAAGGCAGCTTGGATGCTATTTTGAGCTCTTGGATATTCCTCTCTGCTTTTCTGCTTCTCCCTCTAAACTGTTAGTATTTGATAGTGTGACTGCAGAATACATGGAACACTGGGATCTTTACCTCTGTAGGAGTCTTCCCAACCTCAGGGATGTAAAATACAGCACATATTTTTAAGAAGTGAACTACACATGTCTATTTTACTATACAATACTTTTGCATCTTCCATCTCTCTGGAATCCTGTGCTGAAGTTTAAAAACCAACAAGTTAGAGATTAAGAAAATTACAGGTTAAAGCAGCTCTGCAGCACAATAAATTCATCTTTAGCACTGGTTACTTATTCATTTGTCATGTACATTAAAATTTAAATTACTGAAGCGTGCATCCCTCTGTGCACACCTTTGGGAACTTTCCTTTCATCCCACATATAAACATTCCAAAGAGTGGACATTTTTTTCCCCCTGTTTTCAGGAATAAGGTTTCTACAAGCACAAGGAAGGGATAAAGGGACAGTTACATAAAAAGAGATGTGCTGTTTGGACAAATCATCTTGTTAACCATTTCTTGCTTTTCCTCATACATAAAATGTATTTATTTTCTTGTGACTCTCTTAGTCTGTAATAAAATAGCTCTGCTATTGTGTCTCATATAATCCTTTTTGTGCCAATTATTTTGCCCTCTCTCTGTCAACAAACCAAGAAATCTCTTCAGAACATAATCTTTAATCATTCCCTATTGTCTTGCTCATGGGACAGATAGAAATTTTCACTTTGTCTCCTATATCTTTTTCTGATGAGAACGGAGGTTCCAGTTGCATTATATGATTCTTCCCCAGAACATCATATTGAGAGTAAGACTCAACAGAGCATCAAGGTGCTCTGAAGTGTACTCTATGGTCACTAATCTGGAGATGAAAAAGACAGAGAACCAGGAATGACTTACTGCAGTGGCTTACTGCAGGCAAGGAGTTATTTTTCTGAAAGTGAAGGGAGGTGAAAACCCTCCTTTTTGAAAGCAAGTGGTTAACTACCTATGACTTGCTCTATTTAAAAAAATCTTACAGCTGTATCCACCCCATAAAATGAGGTTTTCTTCTTATTTTTTCCTTGACACAAGCTGTTCTGGATGGTCACTGATAGCACAGATGAGCTGGAAGCACTTCTGATTTTGCTGTCAGCAGATACTTTATGGGGAGCTCAGGGCACAGCTCAGCCTGAACTGGAAGAATGGAGACTTAAGGACTTGGGGACATGAAGTTAATGCAAGTCTCAGGTAAGGAAGGGATTACAATATGATAGAACCTGTCAGTTTTCAGCTGAACTCTGTAATATTTATTGGAGAACAGTAATATCTTAATGGTACAGAGGAGAAAGGTGATGGCCAACATTCACAATTTGTTTCCATGCTGATACTGTAAGAAATGAGTTCCCTAGACAGGCTTTTGTGGCTGCAAGTTCAGCAGCAGACCATAAATATATACGTTATGGATTTAAGCATCTTCCCCTATCCCTGATGCATGATTAAATCATGACTTAAATAAATAGTACATTCTTTGTAGCATTATAAATTAACAAGTGAGGGTCATTGTGTTACCATATTGCTGCCTCAAACTGCAAATCTTTGTGAAATAGGGAGAAGAAGACTTCTAGTGCTCTCCTGTCTTCAAAAATAAAAATTAAATTGGTATTCCAGTAAAAATCCCTAATATGAAACAACTAAATTGAACATGAACTGTGTATACCTCTGTGATTGAAGATAACAAAATATTCAGCAATGCTTGGCGCAAACCCTAGGGTAAGAAAATTGAAACATTATCCAGCTGAAACTATGGGGTAATGTTTAGGTCAAGAGAAGATAATTCTTCTAATCTAAATTAGATTAAGATACCTGCATGTGAATTCTGTATCCTAAAAACTACATGCAATTATGGAGCAATAATAGTTTTAGTATATTCCCAAATTTTCTGGAGAAATTATTTTTGGAATATAGTGCTGCAATGTCTTGAAGTTTGAATTGCCTTCTTGGCAGCACTTAAGACTATAAAGTGGACACAAGCAGAATTTTAACCACTGTATTCAGCTTGAAGAAAGGCATCAGAAGGTACAGACCTAATTCTTTACTAGGTACTTCTCTCAGTTTAGGCTTTGTTTTTCTTTGGGAGAAAACATAATCATTTTGACCATTTCAAACAAAAGGACTGTTTTGTAAGTCACTTGTGTACTCTTGCATTACATGGGATGTTTATTCATTTGGTAGCAAATACACAAACACAAAGATAACTATAGCAGGATTTCTCATCCAGTTAAATAATTCTCTGTCACACAGACATGCCAATGCTGTAGCTGCACTGAACCTGAGCAGAAGTGTTACAGTGTTTGTCAGGCATTAATCTGCAACAGATAATGAACCAAAATGCTTCAAACAGTGGGAGCTGCGAGTGGCTGCTTCCTACCTAAAGAGACAGGGAGTTGTGCTTCATCTGCTGAGAATTAAATCATAACCAAATATTCTCAACTGTTATCACCTGTTATTCTCTGTGAGAGAAGTAGGCTGGTGTATGGAGTGCATTTTTAAAATCTTGTTTGTTCCAGAGCGAGGATGGTGTTTCACAGATTGCCTCTGACAGGAGCATATTTTATGAGCTGTCTGGACATTCTTGTTCTTGTCCTTACAGGTTTATAGTGACCCCTCCTGTAGCTGCAGGTCTCGGCTGTGAGGGCAACAGTGCAACAGCACAGGCAGAGGAGAGAAGAACAAAGGACAACAGGAATCAGCCAGACCCCCAAAGCTCCAACTTCCCAGGCAGCTGCCTCGTTACCCAATGTGGAATTCCTCCCACTGTAGCCTTTGGTTTCGTTGAGGTGTTGCTTGCTGCTGTTCAGACGAGGAGGGGTGGGTGGATGGGATAACACCTTGTCAGGCTTGGGGCTCATAGCCGAGTGTGCAGTCTTGTCTGAGCTGGTGACCGACCTGCTGCTTGTTCTCCTAGCAAAAGCAACCTCTACCGGGGAAGTTTCTGCCCTGGAATAGGCAGTACCTTCAGTCCTCCACACTGTCAGACTCCAGGTGGGGGTGTGAGTGTTTCCTGGTAAGCCACGGCTTGTGGCAGCAGGTGGAGCTCGGAGCAGAGGAGAACCTGATGTGGTGGCATTGTGATGTTGGCATCTTCCCCACTCAGGGGTCTTTGTGCTCTGCTGCCTCTCAGATGTACTCGCTGAGGAGTGAGCATTTGGCTCTTGGTATTTCAGTTTCTCAAAAATGAGAAGATCTGGATCAATCCCTAGTAAATGAGGATAATGTTAGTTTATTGATTAAAGCTTGTCTGCACGCCCACAAAAAGGATCCATGGAGACAGAGGCAGGGCAGGGAGCCCAGATAATGCCCTTTTGGATTGGACATGTCACTACCTTGGGTTATGGGATATCTTTTGGGCTGCAAGGGATGTGCATTTTGGGGTTGCACATGACTTACTATGGGATGCTTAGGGAAGGAACCAAAGGTGAGGAAAGGGTGGTATCTAGGCCATCGAGGGTAGGGAAATCCAGGAAAGCTATGTGTGTGTGACAGTCTGGAGCAGCAACTGGAGGGAAGCTGCACCCTAGGGGCTCAAACATCCCAGCAACTGTTGAGACTGGGGTCCAGACTGAGCACCCTGAGGTCCAGACTGGGAAGACTGAGAACATCTCAGCCTGGCTGCTGGGGACTTTGCATTGTATATATGTGTGTGTATATATACACATATTTATATATTTTCACTAACACAAAAGCAGGATGAGGCTTTTGGTGCTCCCTGTGTTGGTGTGTTCAATTTATGTGTTTGGCTCTGTTACCTGTGTGCTCATGGTGCATGTGCCTAATGAAAATAAATGTTCAATCTTGTTACTGCTTGGGTCTGGGGACATGGAGCAGTGGCAGCCTCCTCTCAGTCTCTCAGAGGTGGGAGGGTATTTTGGCCAAGCACAGTACTGATGAGGTACTCAGAGCATGAATCTTGAGACCTGGGTGTATCTTCAAGCTCCTTTCTCATTGAGTGGAAAAAAGGGGGGAAGTATTTTCAGAAGTAGGTATATTAATGAAAAAGGAATTAATCTCCAATTTTTTAGGGTTGTGTGTTACTTCAGGAGGTCATTTAGCACAGCAGCTGACCTGGTATCAATTTTAAAACTTCCTAAAACTCATCTGTTTTCAGCCATTATAAATGAAATGCTTAATTACCTGTTGTGATGTTGTACAAAATGACATCAACTCCAGCCCTTAGAATGCAGCTTTCCAAAGCAGGGCAAGACATGTGCAGGCAGTTCCTGTTCTCATGAATGGCTCCATGGTAGAACACTGCTAGATTGCAAGAGACTGGAACCCATAAAGAACAAAGCTGAGCTTCTCAGCGCAATGACCATTGCATTTTGCATGTTATGATGTTATTTAACATGAGAAATTCATTATATTTGCCCAGATCCTGTGGGAAGAGAGACCAGATCCTGTGGTTCTCTCTTTATCATATGAACTAATTGAGAATACAAAAGAGATTTTTATTTTACATCTGGACTAGAACAGCCATATGAGTTCTACTTCCGTATGTCATTAAATAATAACTGATTTAAAGCCCTTTGACATGCCCCCTAATGTCTCAGTTTTAGTTAAGATAGTAATAAATTTTGTTTGACTATATATGATTATAAAAAGGAGATTTCAAGTTACCATTTATTAGCTCTTTAAGTATCCAGTCCCATATGGGGGATATGAGAAGAAGTTTATTGTTGAGGTAGGAACACCCTTGCTGAAATATATGTAATTTTTCTCACCTCGCATTATTTAAGACAGAATTTGACTCTTCCCAGGATTGCTGCTGGAAGTTACTTATGACACTGCCAGATTGTGAAGTTTTTTGAAGATATTTTTACTCTTAATTCAAAATATCATCAAAATTTATATTCATTTTTTTGGTAACTGGTATTTCACTTTCATCTGCCCAAAACATATCCAAACCCCTTTCCTGTCTGAAGAGTTTTGAAAATTTAGGCACCACAGACATGCAATTCTTGTGTCCTTCTAAAATACATTCCTGTAGAGTACCAGTGCAGTGTGATACAAAGAAAGTACAAGGCTTAGGACAAAAAATTATTTTGTTTCTTTTTACTCTGAGCCTGAGTTTACTAGGCTAGAGAAAAGGCATGGACAGCTGAATAACTGCTATTATTTATTGCTATAACTTTAGTGTTACCTGGTTTGCATGGTATAAATACGGAATGAGAGAGTGCTTTCTCCAAGGAACTGAATATTCTTGTATTTCAGAGAAGGACAAACTATGTGTCCCCTCCACTCTCCCTCTCACCACGTACTTCATGAAGAGAGTGCTGATAGAATCACTGTCACTGGTTGTTTTCTACAGTAGGTGGGGATGAATACTGAAGAGTTTCTCTTAATGTTGGTATTGCCTACAAGCTTTGTAACAGAGATCTAAAATTTCAAAGGAGAGTCTAAGATTTTAATGTGTTCCTAGTGTAGCCTTCTAAACAAATACAGTTTATCATTAATCACAGATAATTATTATTAATTACAGAATTTCCTTTCTACAGGACAACAGTTACAATGTGCCTGTGCTTTCCTGCCTCAAAAAAATTTATAGATCCTGCTTCCACCCCCTCTATTTCTTCTTCAAGTGAAGGACTGTTTATATAAACATTACCCAAAATGGGGGGTTTAATGTGTGCCATGATCTTGCCAACAAGTACTCACCGTTCCTCAGAAGGCAGCAGGTTCTGCTGCACTGCTGGGGGGAGATTTCTGCGTAACCCTTCAGCAGCTGGGCTCCCCTCCTCTGGGATTCCCGCAGGTCCACAAGGAGGCCTGGAAAGCGCCGGATCCAGCAATTCTTGTAGAAGGCAGTGGGCGAGCAGAAGCACTGGGACTCCCCAGCCAGACCCAGAAGCAGCAGCATTTGTGCCACTGCCACCAGCAGTGCCATGGCCATGTGTCAGGGCCTCAGGGAGCCCCCTGCTGCTCCAGGGGTGCATGGATGGTTGCACCAACACTGCAGAGACCATCCTTGGACGGCTGAGGATGCTGCCAGGTCTGCCAGGGGCTTGAGCCAGGGCAGGGTCTCCTCCAAACAGTGCCCATAGTGCTGTTTAGGCAGCTGCTGGAAGGAAGCAGACATTCAATGAGTTACAGAAGATTGTAAGAGAGATTATTATTATTATTATTATTTTTATTATTATTATTATTGCTGTTCTCTAACTTAATTATTTGGAGATGGGTTTTGAGACACAAAAGGGACAGGTTGTTTTTAGTCATTCAGAGAACTTGTTTCTGTAGTCCCCTCTTTGTCTACCTTGTCCTCAGACCAAACCACGCAGGCAACCAGGCTATTAGTCACCTTATTTGGTGACTAATAGCAAGCTCAGCACATTGTTCCACCTCACTTTGTTCAGGAGCACTGTTACACTCAGCACAGAGAAATAGTTCTGTCTAGGATCTGAACACTTTATCTGGTCACTGCAGAAATTTGCCTTCTTTGCTAACAAATGAACCTCCAGCCAGAGGTGGAGGTGTAGATCTGTTCCCCTTCCTGCACTATTTTGATTGCAAGAATAATACAATTTTATTTGCAAAGATCTAGAACCAGATGGACTCTATGACTAGAGGGCTGGAACCTCCATTCAAGCTGTGAGTGTGTCCTCCCCCTAATAAGTTTAAGAATATTGAGCATATTGAACATACAAGGTTTTCTGCTAGGAAAAGGCCTGTCAGAAAGAAAACACAGCTGACATACAGGAAGATGATTTTTGAAGCACCTGGTCTGAAACCTGAAACTCTCACGTTTTGTTTCTTAATAGGACCAAGTCTGATCCCCACTTCCCACATTACGCTTTTCACATAGAAAAGCCTTAAAATATTACAATACACAAGTTTATTTAAACCCAGTATAGTGAGATTGAGAGAGTCAGGTAGAAGTATGGTCTGCAATAAAAATTGGGTGTTCAATATATAAGAATATTTTACACTGTGTTTTTACCCTTTAAGATTAGAATCAAGGAATTTCCTCCTTTGCATGTGAGGTATAGATCAGTTAGATGGAGTGGGGAGAGTTTTAGTTCTTTAGTCTTTACAGATGATGTTTTTTAAGAACTAGGCCACCAGTTTGGAAATTAACTGACAGGTATAATACTTTGTTCCTTACACAGTTCACTGGAAAATAAAAAAGCCCAGAGCAGGTTAACCTGTGGTGATCCAACAGCAAAGCCAAGGCAGTATTTTATTAATTGGAACTATAATTAGGAGGATTCAAAAATAAATGTCTGTTGTGGGGGATATGAGAATTAAACTGTTAGAAAGAGGGTAAGTGGGTATCCTTCAAGCCTCTATCCTGAAAAGCAGCTCTTGGCACTTGGGTTGTTTTATTTAGTTTTGTTAGCTTAATATTTTCACCTCTGTAAAAACCAGCACTTAAAACCTTAAATACATTTTTAAATACCTGATACGTTGCACTCAGTGGACTGCACAGGGAAGCTTTTAAACATTTATCTACCATTGCCACAAGCACTATTTACTATTTACACTATTTTAAAAATACTTGTTTCAGCTTTCCAAATATCCCAAGGTATTGCTTGATTTGGAACACACTCAGAAGTTTGAAAGATATTCCTGTCCTATATTTAGTATGAATTTCAGTTCTGTTTTGTTCTGTAAGATTTGCACGCAAAAATGTTGATTTCTGATTGCTTTCCTCACTCCTACTCTTCCTGTATCTCCAAGAAGAGAAGCCTGGAAGACTCTGAATAACTTGAGGAAGCACTTAACAAGGAGATTAAAAGTATTCTTTCCTCTTCCTCTCTTCCTGACTAAATTTTAAGGGCAGAAATAGCTGCAGGGAAACTTTCTTTTTAATGAAAGATAAAGAGATTTAAACAAGAAGATAAATGGCTGCTTTAGGCAATTTCCTTTAAAAATAGAAAACTTCTATTAAATTTCACCATCTTCTGCCATCTTCCCTTAATTTCACTTCAATTTTTTCAAGGGGAAATGTAAATTAGTGCTGAAATTTTAATTCACAGACATTTTGCAAGAAGGAAATCCCTAGGTCTTACCTGCAAATCAGCAGCTGATTTTCCATGTGCTCTGCAAAGAGGGACCAAGAGGTTGTCACAGATAGCAAGGGAGTCTCTGGCCAGTACCAAACCAGCACTTCATGCTATTTAGGAAATCCTTTCATCTGACTCCTCACATTTCCTCCTGGAAAACAAAAAGGCAGGGAGGCCTGTTTCCTGTGAGAATATGAATGTTTTTGTGTGTCTTTCAGTAAAAGAGATATAAATAGACTGGCCACTCTGGAACAAAATGATCTTTTTCATGATCCTTCTTATAATCAGAAACAGTCCCTGAAGTTTCCCACCTGGGCTAGCAGTGAGAATGGCACAATCCAGGAGCTTCCCAGCACAAAGGATTCAGGCCTTAACTCTTTTTTTGCCAAACAGAAACAAAAGCAGACACTTTTTCCATATGAAGTAACAGGCTTGTCTTGATTTTTGGAACTATTTTTAGTTTTTATGGACTATATGGTTCTGTCACTCAGAATATGTAAAGACCAGAAAGGATCTATTTAGTTGTAGAATTGTGGAATGGTTTGGATTTGAAGGGACCTTAAAGCTCACCCATTTGCACCCTCTTGCCATGGGCAGGAGCACCTTCCACTATCCCAGGTTGCTCCAAGCCCTGTCCAACCTGGCCTTGGAGATTTTCACGGATGGGGCAGCCACAGCTTTTCTGGGAAACAAGTGCCACGGCCTCACCACCCTCACAGGGAAAAACTTCTTCCTAATATCCCATCTAACCCTGCCCTCTGTCAGTGTGAAGCCATTCCCCCTTGTCCTACATTACATCCCTTATCAATAGTATCTCTCTCTCCATCTTTTGTGTAGGCTGCCTTCAGGCACTGAAAGGCAACAATGGGTTACACTGAGTCCTTCTCTTCTCCATGTATTGTGTGACAGAGAAGTCCGAAGGTGACATGCTGAGAAGTGAGACCCAAGCAGTTTCCTAGGTGAGGTATGAACCTGCCCAAGTCCTGTAAATGTCAGTAATGAATTTAATGAAATGTGCAGCATAATCCCACATGACATCAGAATTAAGTTCTCTGCCTGTGTTGTGCTCCACATAAGTAAACTGAATTTCAGGCCTGTGTTAAAATAATCTTTAACTAATTTTTCTGAGATATGCACAAGTATTTTCCCTTTATTATAGTAGCGGTAAGGTCAAAGTTTTAAGTAAGCCAAGTATATTGATAATTTCAGAATATGTCACTGTAACTCTGTTAAGGTGTCTCGGTTTTAAGAGACAGGAGCCTCCCTCGGAATGAAAAAGGTAGACCCCCTCTGTCTGAATTACTATAATTCTGAAATCAAGGGGCTTTCAGGCAGAGATCTGGGGATAGGAATAACAGTTCTTTACTAGTATGTATAACAAGGCACACAAACAACAATAACTACAGCATTAACAGCAAAACAGAACCAGGGACCCCGGGACAGCTTTCTCGGCTGAGATGGGATGGAGGAGAGGCTTTGCTTCACAAACCCCCTCGGGCAGTCAGTCCCGGTGCTCCTGCAGGGCTCTGAGGAACAGTCGGCTGGAAACAGCAGGGATGAGCTGAGATCCTGGGCCGGTGGCTGAGGTGTATCAGCAGCTCCGCGGCGGTGCCTGGCACTACCACATGTCCCGGCAGGACAGGGGGTGCGAGGCCACCAACAAAGAGGGGAGAAGATGAAGCAGCAGCTCCGTCTGGGTGATGGTGAAATTCCCTTTTCCCCACAGCAACAGCTCTGTGCCCAAAGTGTCCTTCTCCAAAGCTGAAGAAGCCCGCAAAACTGTCCCCACCCTCCCCTTTTCCTGCCCCCTTCCCCCCCTGGACCCGGGCGAATTCTTTGTGTTTTCTCAAGCACCCACCAAGTACCAGCAGTCGAGTTTTCCCCGCAACGAATGGGTAAAAATTCCATAGGCAAGCCAGAACTAAAAGGACACCTAACCTCCAACAAAGGTATAAAAGTTATAAAAGACTAATATAACAAATCATGAAATAATGAAATGTAAATATGTGGAAGAAAAAATCAAACCAAGTCTTTGACGTTATTCAAATAATACTCTTTCTTTTTTTCTCCTTTAAATTTTCCTTGAAATAAAAACACTTGCAAAACATATAAAGTCCAACAAAACAGCATTTTTTGAGAGAAGTGTTTTGAAAAAAACCTGCTATTAAGTGGTCAGGTTTTGGTTTGGAGCAATGTATCACATTTTTAATGACTCTGACCTTTGAGGTTAGGGAAAATTGGATCCAAAGATTCTGGTTTCAGTCCCATCCCAGCAACATGGTAAAAATAGGTGAAATATTACAGTTTAACTTCCTGGGGCTTCAAGCAAACCATTTTTTAAACTCTTGTTTCCATGGGTTGCAAGGCCCTGAGATTCTCTAGGAGCTTGGCTTCCGACTAATTGTGGCCAAACCTCTGCACCAAGGCTGGGATCTGTGTGTTCAAGCAAAGAGCAAAACAAGTCTTAGCCAGATTAGATTTATACAAATATGTATCTAGTGGCATGGCAGATTAACTTGAGCCAAGTTTTATGACAAAAGACACAATGTTTAGCAAACACTAATGAACAGATGCTGATTTACAGCAGAACTTGAACTAGGCAAAGGGGATGGAGTTTCAATCTTGTGCTGAATTTTACAGAGCTGGATACTAGCAGAGGTCTTCTATGTGGATTACCATTCATTTTACCTAGTTATTATGTACTAAAATTCAGCTTGGCCTGTCTGCACCAGATTAAAAAATATCTGCTATTTTAAAAGCACCCAGCTGAGTCTCCTCCAGGCACAGCTGCACAAGAAATTCCTGGCTGTGAATGCACAATGCATTTGTGCAGAGCAAACATCCATAATGGAGGGTACAGCAGCAGGCAGAACACTCGCATTCAGATTTTGTCAGGGAACATTAATTTCACCTGAGGGAGTTTCAAGGAAATTCCTTACTGGGTCTGTGGTGTAAAAAATGGACCAGATTGAAGGCCATTGCAAGGATTTACACTCTTCCACCTCCACTCTGCTGCCTGGTACCTGGACTTCCTCATGATCCACAGAGAATGCCCACCATACACAGACTCTTGGGACAGCCTTTTTGCCACCCAGAGAGAGCTCAGAAGCACACACTTTAATATTAATCACTCAGATGTGATTAATGAGTATTTAATAATAAACAATCTGTTTTCAAAAACATGCCACTCCAAGTATCTCTTCAGTAGTGCTGCAACATATCTTTATTGCAATGAATAAATAAACAGCACGTTAAAAGCAGAAAAAATAAACAGAAAATATTAGGGAATAATGTCTGAGGAAGTGCTATTAGAAATAAGAGTGCTTTCTTTTTCTTTTTTTTTTAATAGCACTGGGTAAGAAGTGCTTTGTTTGGATGTGAATCTGAAAAGAGAAATTACCTTGGCAGGTCATCCTTCACAAATGCTAGCGTTCAGCTGAAGCAAAATGATGCTCTGATCAGTTCCTCTTAGAAATACCAAGATCCTTTAGAACACAAGACATTTTTAATGCTGAAATACTGCAGGATAATTCCTATGTTCCATAGATGCTTACTTTGTAGCCTGTGACAGGGAAAATACTGAACAATGGCAGCAGATGGCAAATCCTTTCCAAGACACCAATTCCTGTCCTGAGTAATTCCACTATTACTCAATGCACAGTTCCCTAGCAGTGCAGTAAATTCCCTAGTGTCTGAGAGGGCAGAATGTAGCACTTTATATTTTATATTAGTGGATACTTTAAATATCCCAGATTCTGTTCCAGTTCACACTTTAGGCTAATAAATCTGAAAGGAATTAAATTTCTCCACAAATTTTTTTCACTCGGTGTGGTCCTTTCCTCAGAGCATTCAGTCGGTGCTACTCTCTGGTTCTCAAGTATTACCCACTGTCTCTCTGGCTTTACTTTTCTTGTCTTTGTAGCAGTAACTCCTGAGTCTCTGTGATTCCTTGCTTTTGCTATGTTGGGAAAGTCAGAAATGTGTGCCCTGGCAGAGAAAGGCTCAGATTCTCTGTGTCATGGATGAATGGTCTGTTACAATGGAGTTGCTGTATGAAGAAAGCTTCTTCCATTTCCACATCTTTTTAAAAGAAGAGAATGATCTCTCTTCAGCCTTGGAAGTAATTCAGACATTAACTACAAGGAAATCGTTCAGGCACCAGACACAGGGAAAAATTATGTAGCACAAATGGCCAACACAACCCTGGAACAACAGAGCCTTTACTGACACTCTCTGGTGTCTGCACAGCCCCTTTGTTGGCACTTGGGAACCCTTTTTCTTGGTACTAATTTGTCTCTCAGGTACTGTAAAGAGAGGCCAGAAATGTCTAAAATAGCTTGAAGACTTTGCCCCAGGAGCCAAAGTCTAGAAGATAGGTATTGAAATGCTGAGCAGAGTTACCCTCGCCTTCCCCTCTGAGTGTTTTGTTCTTCATGGCATGTTCATTTATCATAAACTCATTTAACATCTACCATGCTTGTTTTCATATTTAATGCTTCAGCATATTCTTGAAGGATGATAGATAGTCCTTCATATTTGTTTCAAAGATCATGCAAACCTTTTATGGCTCTGAACTACACATTTTGGCTTTATAGCTCTAGAAATAGAGTTCCAACTCTGGAAAATGCATTTCTTATTCACTTAAGGTACAACCAAGATGATTGCTGGTGAAACAGCAAAGCCTTTTCTTTGATTCCAGTACAATAACACATATTACTGATCTCTTTGAATAAACCAGTATAGCACTAGAGTGGAAGACAGACAAAATTATCTCCACATAAGTGGAACAAAAAAGTAGCCCTTGTCTTGGTGCATTTGCAGTGTAAGTACTCTATAAGCACATCACACAGGCTGACTTATGGGTGTAGTAAAAATCAAGGGACCTGCCCTGTCAGCACACTGTAGCTTAGCGCAACTGCCCAGCCCTGAGCCTGGAAAAAGCCCAGAGAGATGACAATCAGCCCAGTGAAATCAACTGGGTAAGGAAATGGGCCTTTTGTAAAAGTGGCCACGCAGCACCACTGACTCCTTGAGCATGTGAGAGCTCCTGGGGAAAGTTGTCGAAAGTTTGCTGGCAGGGATAAAACACTCATACATGCCAGAAGTGATCCAGTTCATTAACAAACCTCATGGACTGTGAGGAAGAAGGACTGGAAATCCCAAGCAGAGTGGCAGGCATAGGCTCATCTGGCAACATATGGCCAGAGAAGAAATATTCCATCCACCAGGATGTGGTGTCAACACTTTGAGGCTGAACTTACCATAACATGGAAAAAAGCATTCACCAATTAGGAGCTAACTTATGAATCCATGAAACGTAAGAGGCTTCAAAGCAGATGTCTAAAAACAGCAATCCTGCTTTATTCCAACAGGACAGCTTTCTGACCATGCCAAAACAAGATCTCTGTTTTCCTTGGGAATAATAATGATTACAGTTGCTTGAAATGTCTGTGGGAATTAAAGGACAAGAAGGAATTAAGGGTTGGACTCCTACTGAGGTGGTGAGACACTTGCGTGTGATAATCTTTTGAAGGCTAAACCTGAAGCAGAGAAAAAAAGAGCCAAGTGCTCATACTTCAACTAGGTGTAAGAAACTCAAAAAGCAAAATGTTGTGGTGCTTCATTAAGAATAGAAGACAGGTAAGTGGAATTTGAATGTTAATTAAATAATGAGGAAGATTGAAAGAGGAACACAAACCAAACAAACAGTGTATTGCATTAGCAGGAAAGAAAAGGAGAGGTGGTAGTGACCCAGCTACTGAAAGCTGCTGAAGAGACCTCTTTGGGTCTGGTTGAGATCCTATAGGAAAGGATTTCAGAATATGAAATGGGCCCCTCAAAAGCAAGATGATGAAGATACTTTGAAGTGAAGTGGAAAACAAACGTGCACAGAAGTCTACCTCACTTCAAAAATGTTTTTATAAAAATCAGCAGAAAAGAACACCTGTAACTGAGATTGATTTATGTCATCTCTATGAGCTAGAGTTAAGAAGCTGAAGATCAACAAAACAGTGGTAAAGGATCATGATTATTTCATAGAGGAAATGCTAAAAAGTAAACCACCCTGTCTTCCTTAAAGAGAGGGGAAAAAAGCCCACAAAACAGACTAATACCATTGAAATATTTTAATAGCAGGGGGAAAAGATCCCTTCTGAGCAGTGAAAATAGGGAGTTGTCTGAAAATTAGGCAAGCTGCACAAACTGGACAGGAGTCACACCACTGCTAAAGGGAAAGATTTTCTATGGTCTGCAATATCAGAAGGAAATATCTTTATAAAGATAAAAAACATATTTTGAACATCTTTATAGTAAGTATCAGCATATAAGAAGACAGACATGGCAGACTTCTCATCTGTTTCGACAGGTGGTAGGGTTATTTAAGATAAAGGACTGTCATTGTGTTTGAAGAATATAACAATGCAAACAGCAAATCTGTCAATTTACCCTTGCCCAAGATGCACAGTTATTAATGTAATCTTTCGTTGTTCATGTCAAACAAACTCAGGACCCTAGTACGTCTATCACTCATGAGATGTCCTGTTCCAGGAACTTAGTTTAAATAAAAAAGATGGAGCAGCAGAACAGGTTATGCAGTATCTTCACAGGGCAGACCAGGAGCTGGGACACGCAGGGAACCGGGAAGGCCAGAGCAGAGTCATGTTTCGCACTTGCCATTCCCGAGTCCCACTGCTGCTCTGGCCGTGCAGGACGAGCGCCGGGGGATTCAGGTCGGGAAGGGATGCGGGAGTGCGGGAATGCGATGGCACCAGGGTGGCCGTGCCGCTCCTCCTCCGCTCTGCCTGTGCGCGGATCCCGGTACACACACGCTGTTTTTTCCCTGCGCGTGTGGCTCGGGAATGCTGACCCTAGCCAGGGATGCAGCAGTACATTTATGGCAAGGGGTTACAGCTGCGGCTGCAGCTGCGATCCCGGCCCAAATCAGGAGAGGGGAGCACCAGGGGGGATCGCTGCGCCTCTGGGCTGTCCCCTGGGGCCCAGTATTGGCCTTTCCACCGCGTCCCTGACACCCACCCTGGCTGGGCCCGGGGGATGCCCTGACAGCCCCCCCGCGGCGGGCAGCGCCGGAGCGCTCAACATTGCCTTTTTCGGGCTTTTTTTGCTCTTTCCTCCCTGTGTGCGGTTTTTTTTTTCCTTTGGGTGTTTTTTGTTTTGTTTTGTTTTTTTGGGTTTTTGTTTGTTTGTTTTTCTTTTTTCTTAATTTGTTTTGATTTGACTTTGTTGTTTTGTTTTGGGGTTTTTTTTCCGCTTTCCCTTGTCCCTCCTTGCAGGGCCGGAGCGGCAGCAGCGCTTCCCAGGATCCCGGGGCCGCTCCACCCATCCCGGCCCGGCCCGGCCCGACTGGCGGAGGAGGAGCCGGCGCGGCGGCTGCGACCGGGCTGAGGCGCGGCAGGCCCGCGGTGAGCCATGTCCCTGGCGGAGCGGCGGCGGGAGGAGGAAGGGGAGCGGGAAGGGGAAGCAGGGGATGGGGCCGGTGCCGGGGAGGAGGTGGTGCAGATCCGGCTGGGGGACAAATGCTACCCGGTGTGCAAGAGGAAGCTGATCGAGCAGAGCGACTATTTCCGAGCGCTCTACCGCTCGGGAATGAGGGAGGCAGGGCAGGGCCAGGAGGAGCAGCTGCTGCGTGGGGGGCTTAGCGCCCTGGGGCTGGAGCTGGTGCTGGACTTCATCAATACGTCCTGCCTGGCCCGGCTGGAGCAGGAGGTGGGCGGTGAGAAGGAGCCGCCGCTGCTGGAGGAGCTGGTGGAGGCCGCTTCCTACCTGCAGGTCACGCCCCTACTGCGGCTGCTGCTGTCGCAGGTACGCCTCGGCAACTGCTTCGAGCTGCACCGCCTGGCGCAGGTGTACGGCCTGCAGGACCTGCACGACGCCTGCTTGGACTTCATGGCCGCCCACTACCACCAGGTGCTGCGCAGGCCCGACGCCCTCCCGCACCTTCTGCTGCCCTCGGCGCTGCAGCAGCAGCTGCGGGAGCGGCGCATGAGGGGCACGGCCACCCTCGTGCTGCTCGGGGACTTCATGGGCGCCTGTCCGCAGGGGCTGCCCGCCGGCTCCCACCCCGCGGGGGACGCGCCCTGGGCCATGCTCAGGTACGACGAGGAGGCGCAGCGGTGGCTGCCGCTGGCCAATAACCTGCCCGCCGATCTGGTGAGCGTCCGCGGCTACGGCTCGGCCACGCTGGACAATTACCTGTTCATCGTCGGCGGCTACCGCATCACCAGTCAGGAGATCTCGGCCGCGCACTGCTACAACCCGTGCCTTAACGAGTGGAGCCAGCTGGCCTCGATGAACCAGAAGAGGTAACCCCTGTTCACTGGGGTACGCGTGTGTCCCTGTCTGGTGTTGAGGTAGATCACATGGCACTGGCTTAGCCTTAGGGACGCGATACAGACCTGCCTGTGCTCTGAACGACCAGACAAACCCAATGAGGAAATTCCCTTCCCGCTTTCTTTGTGATGTATTGTAACTCTAGTTAAGTATGGTGACAAGTTTTCCTGCTCTTAGTGGGGATGTACAGGCTATACCAGAGCTGGAGATGCTCAAAACAATTTAGTTACAGCAGTTGTCCAGTGGTTTGTACTTCCATAAAAGTCTGAATGTTTTGTAGGCCTACACTTCAGTGAAATACCAGAAGAGAGTCAGGAAGATGGTGAGAAATTTCTCACTTGATTGGAATATTTGGATCTTTGAATCATTCGTAATTTTGATAATTTTTTTCTTTTTCACCTTTATCCTTTTGAACCATTTATTACACATTGATGTTTTAGTTTGCATTCAGAAACACTTGTGTAATTTATATTTGAAAGAGTAATAGAGATCTAGCCTTGAGGGAGGCCAAAGAAAAGAGGCCTTCTCTCTGGCCAAAGTTGTAGCTCCTCTACCTTAAACACACTTTGGAGTTATAAAAACAAAGGCTTTAATTTCACTGAAACAAACTGGCTTTGTTTCCAACATGAACTTCCTCTTCATTTACATTGTAGTAAAAGTATTTTAAATTTTATCTTTTCTCTGAAAAAGTAAGGAAGCCAAAATTTATTGTAGAGTGGAAATCCTTTTCTCTATCCAATGAATTGAAAGAGCATACACAGAGACCCAAGCTGTTGGCATAAATGCTTTGTATCTGGATAGTTAAATTGCAGTCTCTATTCCTAGCTCTATTTAGCTTTTGCCACCTATCCCCCCTCAAAACAGGAATTAGACCTAAAATTAAGTCTTTCCCATTTCACCTTTCCCTACCCCCCCCCCCCCCCCAATTCTTGTATTGTTAGAATTTTATTGAAATATTCACTCATCACAACTGATCAGAAACCATTTTTTTCAGTGTTGCTGACTGCTCGGAACAGTGGTGGGAAAAGTTTCATCTGTAAAATGAATGTTTGGCTTTTAAACACTACAAACACCTTTTCTTACAGACCTGTTTCTTAGAGGCTGAGCCTGTAGCAGAGTTTCCTGCGGTGCCTGGGGAACAGAGATGTTTTAGCTGGCTTCATTCGACAGCAGGACCTGTGTAAATGGGGTTGGGAGCACTTGGCCTTCCTAGAAAAGGAGAATGAGGTCTGCCCACACAGTGTCTTCTATGGAAATTAACTTCATCACAGAAGTCCCACATTGATCGAGTCACGAGGTTCTGTTTGTGTGATGTCTATAGCAAGAAAGCTGTTACTATATGTGTTGACTCTGCAACATAGGTTTTAAAAAAAACCTTTTCAAGGCCCTTTTTGCACCTTTTTTTTTTAGAGTTTGTGTATTCAAACTCTAGATGACCATTTTTCCTCCACACTTGGCCTTTTTTTTGTTTTTGTTAGGATGTATAATCATTATACTTGATATAAACACATGGATATTTTCTCCTATAACTGTTTGCAGTGGCATTGCCACACCAACTTAATCTTCAAACACATCTCAGGTGACTCCTGTTCAAAGGTGTTCCTTTGAATAGAATTTCACATTGGCCATTTACTGGAGAAAGGCAGCAGGCAAATGGGTATATTTGGAATAATCTTTAGTCTTACATTCCATCCTAATTATTGCAGGCCAAAAGGTACCTAGAATGACACCGGCAAAGTAGCATTGAGGATGTTGCTCCCTGAGTAACCGGGGGAGCTTTTTTTCATGGAAACTTAGCTGACCCCTTCAGAAAAAGTTTCTGATTTTACCAGCTTATGAAGTCTCAGCTCTGCAGTTAATTATTAATTTTTCTATCTGACATAACATGTCAGCTCCCTGGTGACCTGCTTGGTGTTTAGTGGCAGGGAGAGATAGCCTGTGCCCTAGGAGCCAAGAGCAGGGCCATTTTTAACATGATGGGTTTGCATGCTACATGTCCAGTGCTGATGCCTGTCTTCCACACATCTGTGCTGCAGTTAGAGGTGCAGTTTGCTTGAAATTATATTTTCAGTTTGCTATGCTATAGTAAAATAAGCAGGGTGGTTGCCCAGCTTTCTGGTTAGGAATTACAGCCATGTGACTGTCTGGCACACGAATTTATGTCAGCTGATACAATTACATCCCGTGGATGAAATTTGACATACCTTCAGGAGTGAGGGCTTTGGTTTCCATTGAAGTTGGTTTGACTTCAGACAGCAGAGGATCTGGATTTGTTCTGCATGAATGACTGCGTATGTTGGCCTCGAGGGAAGGCTGAGGAGTTATGGACGTAATTTTGCTGCTTTGCTGTTCATGTAAGAGTTTTCTGCCCTAAAAAAGCTTTTAAGTTCTGAGGTATTTTTATCATGAATTATTTCCATTGTCATAATGGAGAATCCCAGGATGCTGGGATTCTCTCCATATGCTTAGATGAAACACTCCTAACTTACTTCTAAGTAGAAGATGAAACCCACCTGAATGTTTAGCAGCCATTCTGGTTTGGGTCTGCACTGTTGGCTTTCTTTTTAGGTGTACGGGTCTTATTACTTCAGTTTCAAACTTTTCCACAATAGGCAGCTCCTGTTTAATGTTCATGTGATGCCCCCAGGAGCTTCAGAGTGTGTTATTCCAAATTTGTGCATGCCCAAGGGAGCTAAAATAATGTGCTCAGGCTCACAAAGGAAGCCTATGACTGAATATGGAATTTCTCATCGTCTGAGTGCTAAATCCAATGCTGATCACAAATAGTCCATAACAGATCATTTTCAGGTCACTTTCTAGACCTTTTCATTCTAGAGGTGTTTCTGTACTTGGAATTCCCAAGAGACAGAATGACTTCAACTTTTTAAAAGAAGTTCCATGTAAGTGTTGCCCAAGATCCCTTTGGGGTCAAGAAGGTAACAAAGTAGATAGGGAACTGTTGCAGTAATGTCCTTGAATAACTTTCCTAACCTTTTTAAGTGAACACTGTCTGTTGAAATTTACTTTTTTAAAATAATATACTCATAGGATTTCTACTGCGAGTGCCAGATAGAGCTGTATATTCCACTTCTATTTTCCTTCAGAACCTTCCTACTCATGGCAGGTATATATTCCAGGCCTGGAAGACCTGTGTAAGCCCCAGGCTGGAATTATGCACATGTACATGAAATATGATTTTTATGAGCAATCTGTGTCTGAACTGTTGTCACTCTGAAGATTCTTATAGGAATATAGAAGATGATGCTTCTGGGGAATACTACTTGTTCAGGAGACCTTCTCCTTCTTAATTTTGAACTTTTTTTTTTTTTTTTTTTTTTTTTTAATTTCACTCAAAATTCTCCTGTGCTGGAAGAAAATAATAGACTTCAAATTTTTTTTCAAGTTAGAACTGGTCATACCTTACTTACCACAAATGTATCACACACTTCTAAAGCTAAATGTTTAATGCAGTGTACTCTGCAAGCTCACACAAGAAATATAAAAAAGGGAAAAAAAGGAACTTACTGAAAATATGTAAAACACTTTGGAATTGCTCCATAACTGTGCTTTCATGATTCCTTGTATCTGTTGTAAGTGCTTTAACTCTAGAATAAAGAAGTCATCTGATTTTTGAGAAATTTTAAGGTTAAAATTTCTCAAAATTTAAGGTTCCTTCATTTTGCAGGAAGAAACAATGTTGGTTAATCCAAGGGTCATGTTCTGCAGTAGGACCAAGGCTACCTTGCAAATAAATACACATTTAACTTGGTCTTGAAATCCTCCAGCTGTGTAGATTCCAGCCTACACTGCAATCCTCCTACCAGGTATCTTGTTTCCATCTTTAGCCACCCCTCTGATCAAAAAGTCCTCCCTAGTATATAGGCTAACTCTTTTTTTGTTGTACACTAAGTGAGATTGTCAGTGAAGAAAAACCATGTGTGCTGGTCCTTTATAGCCACTGCCACTATGGCCTCCTGCAGATACACCTAGCACGATCCAGAGCGGGGTTTTGGGAAACTGTGGAATGTTGTCTTGCATGCAGAAAGCTTCTCTGACCTCCAGCTCCTTTACATTTGTGCATTATACTTTCCTTCTTTTGTGCATACAGCGCTTTGCACTTCGTTGAGTGAAGAATGGATTTTGAGTGATGGTAAAACCCCACAGCTGCCACTTGCTGCAGTGGTGTTCCTGGGGTCCAGTTCAGAGTGAATGGAGGCAGCACAAGGCAGCTTATACCTTGGCTTGTCCCAGCAAGAAGGGACCCACTAGGCCTGGTTTTTGGGGAATACGTCTTGATCCTTCAGGTTTAGACAAGTAGCAGGTACGAGTGGAGTTCTATCATGGTGGAATCTGATGGATTTGGCCCAGCTGTTTCCAGGCTGTAGTCCATGGAACTATTGGTTGTAGAGAGCTGGCTCCCTGCTCAGTGTTTGCTTTCCTTGTTTCCAGCTGCTTCAACACATTAAAAGAGTATAAAAATGTGCACTCTCCATAAAGACACCTGTTGTTACTGGCATGGAAAGGTGAATGGCAGAAGTTTTTCATAACATACTGAGCCATTGTCCAGACTTTCATATAAAGTGTGCTGATGGATATTTGCAGCTACTTTTGAGTAAAATGAACCTTATTGTTAATGAATTCCATAAATCTGAGATAGCTCCACTGAATGTCATCCATTTTAATGAGTGTTTGAAGTGGTTAAATGACTGACACAAAGGTTTGTAGCCTCCTTTTAGAATATTTAAAGCTGCAAGTTGTGCTGCTTGTGTTTCAATAGATAGTTTTCCCTTTGTTAATTCGTGGGATTTTTTTTTCTGTCCTAACTTTTACAACAGTTAAATTGCTTTGAAAATCAGAATGTTTTGCAATTAATTATCCTCATTTCATATCTGCTTTTGATTGCCCTGTTATTCTGGATTTTCTAAACTGGAAAGCATAATTGCTATTGAGGGAATATAAAAAGACTAACCTAATCGTAAATGTCGGGGGGGAAAAATGAATAAAAAACAATTAATTCCTTCAAAGGAGCATTTTAGTTTCCAAAGCTGTATCAGGCTGACAAGAACAAAGTGATTCCATCTGGAAACATATCCTTTTTCCAAATACATGTAATAAAAAGAAGTTGCATGGCAGTCTGCAGCTAGGCAGGGTTTGTTTTGTCCAGACAAAGCTCTGCAAAAGTACTTAGCAGTGAGTTTTGAATGATGGATTCCAGCAGGGTGGAACTCCCTTTGCTGCCCAGCAGGCCAGTGCAGGTCTGAAACATCATTTTGGTTTTACAGACATAACAGTTCCCTGTTTGGCTTTGCACTGAGCCAGTGAGCTCCAGGGACTGCCACACGTCCAGTTAATTGGGACACTCATGATAAAATCTCAACTGTCTCAGCAGAAGAGAAGGAACAACATTTCTAGGCAGTGATACTGTTCCTGGGGAGAGGAAAAGCTCATCCGTTGTTAGACCAGCCTCCCTAGCTGGAAGGAAGAGCTGCACACCAGAGTTCTGTCTTCACCTCCTCCAGTTTCTTCTTCCAGATCTGCACTTTTAATACCCATTGACCATTTGTTTCTGTCTGCATTACCTTCAGGGTGTGAGATAGGAGAATTCTTATGCTTCAGGAATTAGGAAGTTGCCTTTTGCCATGTGCGAATTTTGAGAGCATAGTGGAACAGACTAAGAAATGAATGATCAGTTTGGAGGGCATTGCTCATGGGGTGCAATGTAATTTTTGTTCAGCTATGGGTAGAACATAATCTACAGATATATCTTGATTCAGAGGATGTATTTAGTAGTTTAATGATGAATAGGGTACAGAAGATTCTCTCTTCTTTTTTTTGCAGAACAGGATTCAATGTGTTCCACTTTAAATTGCTTTTTTATTAGGGTTATTAGAGCCTAAAACAAGCATGCATTCATAGATATCCATCAAGTCTTGTTTGAAATTTCTGAAATTTTAACTGAAATTATATCTTTCACTGTGTGTCCATGTAATGCATTTTTCTCTACCAATGGCACATTTCTAAAAGCCAATTAAAAACGAGCCATCTACTGAGCACATTGGTTATATAAACATCTAGGGCTGAACTGGCACAGACTGAAAAATAAAATATTCCTTAGTCTCAGCAGCATCATCATTAACATTCAAACTGTCAGTAGATACTGTCCTGAGTAATTGCAGTGTAGTTACAGCATTTCAGCTTTGCACAGAAGAGTTCAGATGCTGCAGATACTTCAAGTGGTGGTGAAAGCTGTGAAAGGTGATGTGTCAGAGCCTGGATAGGAAGAGTTTTCCTCTCTATTTCTGTACATGGATGCACCTCATTTCAGTGCTGCAATCTGTTCTTTCAGATCCAACTTCAAGCTCCTGGCTGTCAGTGGAAAGCTCTATGCCATCGGTGGCCAATCCCTTTCCAATGTGGAGTGCTACAACCCGGAGAATGACTGGTGGAATTTTGTGGCATCCATGCCAAACCCTCTTGCAGAATTCTCAGCTTGTGAATGCAAGGGCAAGATCTATGTTATTGGAGGATACACTGCACGAGGTAACAAGTTTGCTGTTCCTTCTTGTTGGCTTCCTGATCATTTCCAAGACCCAGATCATTTTCTCCTGTTTTTCAGGAAAGCTTTTGAACTCGTGCAGAAGGCTGCATAATGCTCATTAGAACACATAGAAATTAATTGCTGGTAGAAAATAATTAACAAAACAAAACAATATCTCTCTCAGGGAAGAATCAGGTATTTGTATTTTTTTCAGAGGCTGTGTGCACCTGGGGCTCTGTTACTTGCAGAGAGCAAACTGATTGGTATTTCAGCACCCAGTTTAGCCACTACCCCTTTTCTTAGATTTTGATCACACAGTACGGGAATACTTTGTTTACTTTTAAAATACCCGTTTTAGACTGTCAGAAGGAAAAATTCATAGAAAAGATCTTCCTACCTTAGTATTTCTCATGTATTAATAGATGTCATGATCTTTTCACTATAAAGTTTCACAGGAAAATTCAAGCTATACCTTAATAGAACAATCAAAAACTGAAGCAAGAACCAGCACTTTTAGCTTATTTAATTTCTCTACTAAATTTTCTGAGGACACTGTACAGAGGTAAGAATTTGGAGTTTCATTCTCTTCTGACAATTGCTTTTCTTTATCCAGTGGGCAAACAAGTTCAGTTAAAAAGAGATCCTAATTGTTCATTCCTTTTGTACATTAGTGCCATTTTTAGAGACGAAGGCATTTTCTCAGAGCTTTAGAAGTCAATTTTTTAACCTTCTGAAATGTTCAGTATTTACCAGGATTTTGGAATTTGGCCTGTGCCCACTTCAGTTGACCACAGCAGTTTTAAGGGCTTTCTTTCCAAACAGAGAATGAAATTAGAAGACAGATTAGCTTTTGCAGACAGTACTGCAAGCAGAGCTAAACTGATGTTAGAACAAGCTTCTAGTGTCTAAGCAGATTTGAGCTCTGAATCATTTTAAATTTTATAAAAGACATACTGCCACCCCTTAAAGTCCTTCCGGTGATGAAATACATTTTTTCCAGACCATTCTGACCAAGAGTCTGGTGGCTTCTGTGGGGAAAATGCATCTGTATGGAGAGCTGTGCTATGCTGTGTGTGCTGCAGTACCAGTCTTCTGTCACCCTCACTGCAGGATCTGCTGGGGCCATTGTGCTCCATCCTGTCCAGCACTGGGACTCTGAGATGTCTGGCATGAAACACTTATCGTGTATAGAAGTGAGATCCAAAGGGAAACATCCTGTGAGACAAGATAATGAAGAGAAGGGGTTGAAACAGATTAATGGGAAGTCTTATCTCTAGAGACCAGGGTTAGGGGTTTGGCATTTTTATCTAGAGAGAGGGAGAAAGAAGGGTGAAAAGAAGGTGAAAAACCTCTGATTTGGTTAAGAGTGCTACACAATTACAGGAAAACCAACTTTTCTCCTTCACCATCTGAACTCTGCAAGTTCCTTTTCTGATGCTTGTGCTGTGCTTTCATTAGGATGCCTGCTCCTGGTGTCTTGTAGAGGAAGATCAGCACATTGCTGATTCAGATCGCATTCCTGTAAAACTCCTCATCCAGGCATGTGCAGTCAAGATTGCTGCCCTCTGTCAGGCTCCTGACTCGGTACTTGCTGCCTGTGGGTTCAGCTGAAGGAGAGTTTTGCATTACCTCTTGCTTCCTCCACACTTCAGGGGTTCGCTGCTGCCCTCCAAACCTCTGTCATTTCCCAGGTCTTTTCCTAAATGCCTTTTTCAATGGAAATAGGACAGTAAAAAAACAGGAAGTGTTGAGCAGGATAACTAGCACATTTAGGCTTCTGTTTCTTCTGCTTGTTATAAATAATTTCCTGAAGAACGGTCAGAATCAGTTTTTCTGTGACATCTTGACTTAGGACAATTAGCAGACTTAGAACCAGAATTGCCACAATTACACTGGTGATTTTCCTTCTGAATTATGCCACGTCAGAAAGTATTAAGACGTAAGGATCTGAGAAATAATAAGGTTTATTTGCTGGTTTCCTACATTTACTACATAAAACACATGCAGTAATTAATGTTTTTTGTGTTATGTTATTTTTAGTAATTTTTGGTATTTTTGTATATATACCTCAGTTTTGGTAGATTTTGTGGGCTACTTTTTAAAATTTGTGTAGAGCTTTCTCCTGAGACTGCACTTTGCAAAAGATGGTAGGATCTGGAATTTCCCACTGTAAGTTTTAATGACACTTCTTGAATAAAGTCCTTCTCTTGAGTTTGCAACTCTCACTTGTGAACATAGATCCTAATAGAAATTCTGTGTCAGGCACTGTCGTGTTCATATTTTGTATTGTGAGTTTTGTTTTGGGATTTTTTGTTGTTGTTTCAGTGAATATAAAAGACCCAGGCTGTGGACTGAGCATGTGAGGTCCATGTTGCAATGGGCTTCTATTTCATACACCTACTCTCAAATAGCGCATTTTCCAGGGGAAGTTTACTGCTATAGATAGTCATAGAAACTTAATTGGGACTTCTCCTCCCCTTAATGAGTTGGAAAATGGTGGGTTGTTTGTAGACAAAGGTCATCCATATGTAGAGCTGTAGTTTCACAGAGCACTGCCATGAGAATAATCAGAGTGCAAATGCTGGATGGAGCAGCACCTCCCTGATTATGTCACTAATGATGCACTTCATTCACAAGAATCCAGTTATATTTCTGACTATTTATACACATGCCCTTACAGAAGTTGTCAGTATGTCCCTGTCTGCTCTTTCCCCTGGGAGCTTATCTGGAAGTCGTGCAGGACAGATGGGTAACATGGAGCAGATTTAATAAAAGACCTGTCTGGAGTCTGCAAACCTGTTCCTGCTTGTCATTTGAGGTTGGATTTGAGCTCCGGTCTCCCGAGACTGGACTGAATTTACTGAGTCATGTGCATTCTGTGATAATTTAATGAAGACTTGGGCACAGTCAGGGTCTTCAGCCAGGACTTCAGGGTGGCATTGTAACAATTTTGTGGAATAACACTGTTGCACAGAAATGTGCCCACTCATTTGTGAATTATGGAGATGATTTCAGCTTCTTTCTGATGGCAGAGCACAGAGTTCCTCGTTCTTAGATGATTTTGACAATATGGGTTTCTCTCTTTATAAGGTGCCCTTAAGTCATCCAGGCCACTTGTTAAAACGTAACCAGCTTTACAAATTTTATTCCATAAAACTTTGACATATGGAATAAAAAGCAAAGTATGAAAGTTAAGCTTGGATGATAAATCATCACTCGACCGCCATTAATGAAGTGTACTGTCTTCAGGATAGTGTGATTTATCTGTGACCACTTCTGGAGAGGGGACTATTGCTCCATTTCCCTCTTTGTAAAAAAATTCTTTTGTATCAATCAGAGACAGAATTAAAAGCATAAGCTAAAAAGTAGGGATAAAATCTGCTGGCCTAGACAATTTACATCATGTAATGTGCCAGAAGTATCATATTTTTTTTCCCTTGTGCCAAGGAACAGAACAAAGTTTCTTGTCAACGGCAAAGAGCTGCAGCTGTTGGTGATCGCAATTTCTCCCCTGGTTTACCCTGCAAGTGTGTGAGCAATCTGCAGTAAAGGCTGGGATGCTTTGTAGGAAAGAAAAATGCTCCCCCCATGAGTGCCTTCTGACAGAATTATTTATTTGTGAATGTCTCCTCTCTGTTTCAGGCAGGAACATGAGCATCCTGCAGTATTGTCCCACTTCTGATTCCTGGACAAACTTGGAGCTGTGTGACGTGCACATCCGCAAGCAGCAGATGCTGTCTGTGGAGGAGACCATCTACCTGGTGGGAGGCTGCATCCTCGACCTTGGACCAAACCAGAGATCCGGCCCCAGCGAGGACCTGCTAACGGTGCAGTCCTACAACACTACCACCAAAGAGTGGCTCTACCTCAATGAGAACTCATCCAAATCTGGCCTTAACTTGACTTGCACTCTCCACAATGATGGAGTCTATATCTTGAGTAGGAATATTACTCTGTCTTCCAGCTTGGAGCAGCGTCTATTCCTGAAGTATAACATCTTCACAGACAGTTGGGAGTCACTGGGGCGTTTCCCAGCCTTTGGACAAAACATTCTGATCTGTTCTATGTATTTGCCTGATGGGCGAGAAGTGTAACAGCATGAGGGTTTTCTTTTCAGTTCATTAATTGTTCTTTGATGAGATATTTCTCCCTCTGAATAATTCCATTTTCAGAATGTAATGTTGTTGCATAATGCAGGCATAAAATACTGATTCTATTCTCTAAAAAGGTTTCAGAATTCAATATGAAGAGAAATGCTTCCAGAAACAGTTTTAAGATGTCAATTTAAAAATTCTACTGGTTTGGATTAAAATTTCACCAGGTATTGTTTACAATTTAAACATAAAATAATTGTGTTGGCAACTGATACAGAAGTTCCAAAAGCAAAACTGATCAGTCTGGTTTTATTTTTCATCTTAATAGACAGTGTAGAACAAAACATATACATTTTTAAAGTGGAAACAGTTCAATAAAGTAAAAAATTAGTATAATCAAAATCACAACAGGATTTATTTATTTTAAAATACAGGCAAGCAATGTTCTGTCAAATGCACAGTTTCAAATTGCTTATGCTGTCCCATTTTTATCTCTTCCATGGCAGCAAGTGAGATTCTCAAAGGTGCCAGCAATTGGGGTCCCATCAAGAAGAACTTCCTCTGGATTATTTATAGTGCAGTGCTTTGCCAGGGACTGGTAGGAATTGCCTACAGTTGCTAATTGGAAAGTAGATGCTCCTTTAATTGAAGTTGGCAGCATTTCAAGCTACTATTAAGATAGAGGTAAAAAGGCTCTTTATTCAAAGGGTGGAGTTTCCTAATTGTCATAAAGGTTTAAGTTTTAGTTACCTTGTTGTGTTCTGTAGTACCTAGAACTGAGTTTTAAAGATCAAATTGTAGTTTTGAGCTGCCTGTCGTGAAAATGTCCATGAGCATGAGCAGATATGATCCTGCTCCATGCGCATTCTGATTAGTAACACTCCTGTGGGAGACACACCTGGAAGGCTTGGCTTTTGTAGATGACTCCCTGAACACCTTCCCCAGAGCAGGGACATGTGAGTGTTGGCTCTTCCTTGTATCATCAGGAGAGGTTGCCTCAGGTTTGCCAGCCACGGTTGTTCATCTCTGTGAAGGGCACTGTAAGGTGCTCACTGTGAACTTTCCTTTGTGGGGATTCTAGATATCGTTGTGGGGATACTGTGGGCGCTCCTTCCCATTCCTGCCTCTTGCCAGAGAGAACTGTGGCCATGATTGGCCCCTTTTCTCCTTGTAGCTGACAAATGCAAAAGCATCTTGAGGTGCCTGCCCAGGTCTAGAATGTGTGTCCTCACAACACAGAGAGGAAAAGCTCTGGGTTACCATGAGAAGAGCTAGGTTAGACCTGTGCTAAACACATTGTAGGTATGCTGGTTCTGCTCCAGCTGCTCACCCACATGATGAGATTTAAAGCACCTGAACACATTCCTAGTGTGTGGAGATACCTTTTTTATTTCTTCATCAGAATTCAGGAATCTGAATCTTTTGAAAACAGGGTCCTGTTGTACAGAGGAGGAGGCAGCAGTGGTTCCCTCAAGGTCCTTGTAACTCCTTGCTTTTCCACAGTTTTGAATAAAACCAGTTCTTACTAAAGGGTTACCAGTCTTAAAGTGCCTTGCCAATCACTGCTCACACATTAATCTTAGTGCTTCCAATCACCTGTTGTAACGCAAACAGAAAATCCCAGAAAACTTCTCCAGAATGAGGACATTTGTATTTGAACATTTTTAGGATTAAAGAAACCACAACACAAGGTATTTTGGATGTCTAAAATTTACCTTTTTGGGTGAAACTTTTGCAGCCTGGTGGAGAATGTCATGTGTCATCCCAAAGTGGTGCCTGCCACTCAGCTATGTTTGACTTCAATTAGCTAAGTCCATGTTGATGTGTTTTTATTTCCTTTGAAGACATTGTACAGCTGCTGTGTTTTGACAGCAGTATCAGACCACACAATTGCTCTTCTGCAATGGAGCAAGAAGGTGACTTTCATAAGATGCTTCCTTCAGAAGTGTTTCAGAATAAATATAAGCAGGGTGCCATTGTCTGGTGATAAATTATCTTAGTCACATTATGCTACTTGCTTTCCTAAATTTACTTTCAGTTCCAGATTCAGTACCCTACAGTCAACTGTGACCAGTACTGGTGGAGGGAATCGCATCCAAGTTCTCTTTCCTGGCAAATTGACGAAGAAACTGCTGGGTTTGCAGTGGGGTGTATCAAATCATGTCCTTTCAAGCCCATTCATTTCTTAGTGCAGTCATAATTCCAAAAACTGTGACATCACCTCCTTAGTGTGATTACTCTTTTTCAGAAGAGGCCTTTCCACACTGGGTTTATCTTGGTTTCAACTTCCAAGTGACCACCTTGAACACCTGCTCAAAAGCAAAAGACAAAGATGTGTCTGACTGTAAATACCATCAGACCCTCTCGTCAGTCCATGGTGCAAATGCCTACTACACTGACATTTAACAGTACTGCAGTCACAAATCAAAACTGGTGTTTAATTTAGTGGTAGCATTAATTAGTATACATTACTGCAGGCTGAAATAAAAATAAATGGGGATTTTTAAACAAAATCATTTACAGAAAAGTATGCAGTGTGTGTGACCCAGTACTTCAAGAAAGAAACCAAAAACTGTAATGACTGTCATTTTCTTTTTATCAGTTTTATATTTCATATTAATTTTTTATATTTTTGTGGCAAGGCGAAGTGTCTGAGAGCCACTAACAGAATAATTAAAACACTTTTTAGCCAATGGAAATGTTCAGTGATCCAGCGTGCTCTTCTTTCTCTGGTGGTGGGAGGAAAAGGCCCTTCATTTTAGAAGTAGCCAGAGTCCTTGCAGTCTGATCAGCTGAAAATTCCTCTCTTGTCCTCATGTTCTCCTAACTTACCATGCGGGCTTGGAGAGATCTCTCCAGCTCCTTTTCGGGGATGCATCTGCATCTCCAAAAATGACAAGTGAGTGGGAACATAAAGTTGGTGTGGCATGTAGTGTTTGAAAGAATTCCTGAGCATGTGAAGTACATTTGTCCTCAGTACTGTAACTGCTTCTTTGGCTATTCAGAAGTCTTCAGCAAGTGCTAATGACCTCAGCAACTGCTAATTACTTCAGCCTCTGCTAATTATATGTGTTTTGAACTAATGGCTATTTCCAGCCTGTTTCTTTCCTTCTTTTTTTTTTCTTTTGGTCACTGAACAGTCTTTAGTTCATCTAAGTTTTCTGGTCTTGGTGTTCAATAGTCTGTATCTAAATTCCAGACTACTGCTTTCTTGCCGTGTCTGGGCTATCCAGTGTTTTATATATCCACTATTTATCTTCTCTGCCTCATGGACTTATTCCCCTTGATACTGACCAGCAAAAGCTGACTATGGTAGAGGATGATCCTGAGTTGAAAGAAGAAACAGCCCCCAAAGTCCTGAGGGAGGAGTAAACAGAAAACTCTGGGAACTCGGTCTGTCCTCATAAAATGCAGAAGCATTTAAGAAGGTTGCTCACATCAAAGCTAAGAGGGAGCATAAAAGCTTCTTCCTTTCCGGGAATGGTTTGTGGTTTTCAATGTGAAATCAGAGTTGTGTGGGACTTAAGTTTAATCTCTCTGCCTGCTTTCCATGAGTTTCCCTTTCTGCCCTGCTGGCTGACTTCTCTTGATCTTAATATTTGTGTTTTACATTCTTGGAGGATTTTGCCTTTCTACAGCAGTGTCCAGCCTATTTTGCTGAAATCATATGGTAGCAGTTTGCTGGTCTTTTCTGTGTGTTGCTCTCCTCACATTCAGCTGTGTAACAAAGTAGTTTGTCATTCAGGTGTAACCTTTTCATCTAGTCAGTTTTGGGCTCTGGGAAAAGAAACCTACAAAGCTACAAATGTTCTGTTTCCTTTCATCTTCATTTCAGTGAGAAATGATACAGGCACTCAGTTTGTGGGAATTGGTTTGTGTCCATTATAGGACAGAGAACAGAGGGCACGGAGTGTAACAGCAGCATTCAGCACATAACATGCTCAAAGTTCACCACGTGCAGAAACTCCTCCCTGCCACCCCTGTGAGGTAAGATGCACTCTGTAAATGGTGTTAAACCAGACATCCTTGGAACAGCTATTGGTGAGACCAGTAAATTTATAGGTGTTCATCAAGAGCCCTCCTCAGAAGGCAGAAGCTGTCAATGTGTAGTTATATTGATTTTGCACTTAGAACAGTGACCAAAGGGTGGCTCTCCAGCCTCACAGTAAGGCTTAGGAACCACAGCTGATGCTCTCAGACAGAAAATTTAAACCCCTTTACTGCCATTCTCGGACTGTGATTTCCATCTAAGCAGCTTTGAGCCCAGTTTAGTGCAACTTCTGGGTTGTTTTTTTTTTTTTTTATTTCCTGAGAAGGAGAGTGGAATTTGGTAAAGGAGTCTGGATTTTGTGAACTGGTAAGGATCATGTATTCACAGATCTAAAAATTACTCTCCCAATTATACATGCTAGATGAATTTTTTTTTCTAAGAGCAGTGACATTACCAGTAAACACATGCTCTTATGTCCTGTGAATATCAGTATTTTTTAAAGTAAGATTTGGTTTCGTAATTGCAATTAGAAGAGTAAACCATGAATCATTGCAATTCCTGTACTTTTCTAGTGGAAGGCTGATTATACAGGGTCCATTTTTAGAGTACCAGTTATATGATGTGCTGCACATCTTCAACCTATATATGTTCCAGGAGGAAAGACATTCAGCACCTGAGCAAAGATGTTTCCTGTTTGTTGGTACTTAGACCGTTATTTAAGATTGAGCAGTGAACACAAACTCTCCAAATCATCCTTCCCTCACTCCATTTTTCAGTTGAAATTTATGATTATTTGCTCAGGTCATTTTCCACGCTCTGATATTTTCCAGGTGTATTAAAGGGTGTGTCTTGTTTATTAATACTTTTCAGCATCTTCCAAATTCCTTACTCTATTAACTTCTTGGTCTGCTTTTATTAGTCATGCTTTGAAAAATGATTTTGTAGAATTTCGAGTACTTTTTTGTACTTAGTGTTGACAATATCAGGGATTTCAACAGTGTAAGGGCAGGGAAATAATCTTCAAGGACACAACTTCAGCTTTGCAAGGTCTGAAATGCAAGAAGTGTCATTACTTCATTTCCTTTGAAACTTAATCTAATTTACAGTTAACTAATTTTATTGTGTTAATTTACTAATTTCAAGTTTTACAGCATTCACTGAAATTAAAACACTTGCAATTGAGCAGTCATTTGGGAGGTGGTTTACAAGGGCTTTGTGTTCATCTTTGGATAATATTATTTTTACAATTTACTTTTTTCTACTGGGGCTGTTATAATTGTCTGGTATCCCACTGAATGCCTTTTTATTTGGCTGCAAGGGAAGTTTTGCCCTCTTACAGGTAGGGCCTTAATTTTCTATGAAGACCAGAGCTGTGTCATTTGAGAATGTGTATTTTGAAGTTGTAAATTATTGATTTATGATAACTGCAATGAAGCCCATAAAAACATGATTTTGGTTGGTAGTGGTGGAGATAAAGCTAGGAAAGAGATGCTTAGGTACATATGCATCCAGGCATAAGCAATTTTTAAGTGCAGAATCAGGCAGAAATGGTTTTTAAACAACTCCTTTTTCCCTCTGCCCCTCTGCAACTCAGACCTTTTCAGTCACAGTAATTTGTGGCAAGACATCTGTGTACTTGCAAGAGAGTGTGGGTAGTGAGGTGGGAATGTGCTGCTTGTGCAGGTGATCCCTTATGAGAACTGCTGCTTGGCGCATGCCAAGAAACCTTCCTGCAGCTTTCCTGGAGGACACTGATGACTCTTTAATGCCCTGTTACCTGCTAACGTGTGTGTGATGATAGGTGAGGCAGGGACAGGAGTCACAGAAGCACTATTGTGTACCTGATAAAAAATGTGCAATAACCTTGTATAGAAACTTCTCTTTTTTCAGTAGAGTCAGATCCAAAGCCCTTTGATGTTAATAAAAAGAACCATCTTGGAATTAGGTACATGTTTGAGTGAATTAGATAATTCTGAAAGAATCCAAGGGGATGTTAACTGTACAACTGGCTGATGAAAGAAGAGGCATAGGCTTGGAGAGCCTTGGTGCAGTGTGATCTCTGATATGCCACATCTGTGGTTTTTTTTTAATTTCACTGTGAAATTGTCCATTGTGTTTACAGAAGTTTATCAAATATCCTGACTCTGAATAAATCAGGAGAATTATGTTTTCCTAGGAATATCTGGGGAGAAGGTGAACATCTACAATTATGCTGGTGGGGAGTCACTGAGAAAATATTGCTCTCATACTTTGAGCACTTCTGTTTCCTTATACCAAGAAATGTGGTGTGTGAGTTGAGGTTGAAATGTTTTACTTTTTGTCCTGGTGCTGTGACATTCTTGTTTGTTTGTTTTCTTGCACAATAGCATCTCAAAAAAACAAAAACAAAAACAAAAACAAAAAAACCAAAAAAAAACCCCCCAAAAAAAACAAACCAAAAAAACCCCAAAATAAAACAAAAACCCAAACAAACCCCAAACAAACAAAAGAGAAAAAAACCAAACTTGTTTCTAGGCATTGGATCCTTCTCTCACAGGCTGTGATAATGCTGTAGGCAACAGAATGACCTGACTGTGGTCATGTGGGACTGACATACATCATCCCTCTTTTACTGTCAATATATACAAGTATAGGAAATTTATTTGTACAAGGATTAGAATTTTGGCTGATATTCCATGCAAGGTGAAACAGCTCCAGGAACTTTTTGAGAACAAAACACCTCAGGGTGATTTCCTTCTGAAGGAAAGATAAGGGTGTGTCCCACATGGGGATTTGAAGTCCTTGAGGAAGAGGATAGATTTAAAACTAAATCTCCTGTGCCTTGGCAAATCTCACAGTAAACATAGTCCCTTCTTTCTTCAGTTTGTATGGGTAGCTAGTTTTTGTTATTTGCTTAAGCTAAAAAAACCCTCAAAACTATAAAACCTCAAAACCAAAATCAAAAGAAACTAAAAAAACCCAAACCAAAACAAACAAAAAATAAACCCCAAAAAACAATTGTGAGGCTTTATGTGGGATAATTAAATTGTCTGTTTTTCAGAAAATAAAATATTTACTCCAAAATGTCTACACATCAAACATCTGTACAAGGCACCAAAATCAGAGTGTTCAAGCTTGCTTTTCCTATATATTAATTCCTTTGCTTTATCTTTAAATCTGCTTCGGCTACTGGAGTACTGAAATGAGCATTGGTCCTGCTGCCCCCTCTGAGTATTGGTAAACCAGCTTGTGATACAGGAGTGTCTGTCTGTCCATCAGCCTGGAATAATTGTACCTGAGGGGAACTGGGCAGGGCTCTTCTGGCAGGGTGGTTTGCCTGGGAGGTTTGGTCACAGTGGGCTGAGTCAGCTGCTCAAGACTGGCTGTGAAGGCGGACTGTCACTTAGAGGAGTGAGAATTGATCAGTGTGGCCATAATGCCCAGAGACCATCCCCTTCCCGAGCAGCATGATTTAATAGTAACTCTGAAATTGTTTCCTTCTGAATTTTTTTTGATCCATCCACCTTCCAACACCCTCAAATCAAGGAGATTTTCTCCTGCCAGCTGTGTTGCATAAAAACGTTCCACTCTCTCTATGGCCTCTGAAGTCCAAAGTAAACATACAAGAACATAAACCCTTTTGCCCCTTCTGGGCCAAGCGCTCGGCAGCCTCCTCACCCCTCCAGTGATGAATAAAAGTCAGAAAGGAAAAACAACAGCAAATACTTCCATCCCACTTGGTGTCAGAGACCCCCAAGTCACTGGCAGTGAGAAAAATCACTGTTTTTCTGCCAGGCTTTCTTTGCCAAAGGCAGACTTTACTTGGGAACGGTTGTCCTTGGCTCCAGTCCCCTCAGTCAGTTGCCATAAATAGCTGGAAATTCAACCTGTCAAGCTGTTCCCTGCCAGTCTAACACCTACTTCCTTCAGGTGCCACAGGGTGGGACATATTAGGAACTCAGCAGCCCATTAATTCTTTCCTGGTTTCTGTGGGAGGTCTTCACTGAAGTTCAAGATTTTCTTCAGAGGCAGAAAATTTGGGATTTGAATTCTACCCTCTGTAGCAAGCATATATATTAATGCTAAAATCTGCCATTCTTTTTGTCAGTATTCAAATGCACTTGTGCTTTAAAAGTGGATGAAGGCAGTGGTCCGGAAAATGTTGTGGTACAGTGAAAAAGTGAATTAAGTGCAGAGTACCCTGTAGCTTTAGTGTGCACAGATAAGTACAGGAATGGCAACATAGGAAAAAGGGCAAAGGGTTTTTTTTATCATGGTCTGTAATGCCTTAAATATGGAGGCATTAAATTTCAGGCTCTCCAGAATGGACTCTAATTCAAAAGTTCAGCACTTAAGTGCCTTCTGAAGTGTTTCTAATTAGGCATCTAGAAGGTCTAGTCCATCACTCTGAGCTGTTTCTGTATATTTTACTAGGCAGCTTTCTGTATTTTTCTCTTTTGAAAGCTTTGCAACTTTGAAAGCACTGTTTGCTTAATGGAACAAATTAAATTGGGTTGGCTTCCCTTGAGCCATGTTATGTGGACAGAAATAGTGCCTCACTTCCAGTGTGGAGGTGTAGTTCTTTCAGTTCAAATCTCCACAGTTTTTGTGCAATGCATTCTAGATAAGAAATTGCAAATATATTTTATTTGTCCTGTCCAGTTAAAGCTGTTGAGCAGTGATCAGCAAACAGGAATTATGTGACGCAGGAGAACCATGCAGTGGGGTTTATTTAAGCATCAAGTGTAGCAACAGAGGAAGTGCATGTTCAAAGGAAAAGAGACAGTGAAACAAAAGTATTTGGAAGTAAGCTCTCTATGTGTGTACAAAGAAGTGATAACCTAGGTTTGGATGCACACCACTTTCGTGCAGGTGTCTGTCCTCCATCTGCCTACATTAGTACTTCCTTTAAGCCAGAGTTTGTTTTATCCAATGCTGAGAGACATCATCTCATTTCGCACCCTTTTTCTTTCCTCTCCCATTTCCTGTGTTTCCCGTGACTGGGAAATCCCTTGCTTGTTGTAGATGATTTTGGGAGGAGGGGGCAGCCATGCACATCTCTGTCCGTTGTTTTCTGACAGCAGGAGCTGCTAAGTATTTAGGACCCAAAGCTTTTTACTGCACCTTTTATATTATTCACTTAAAACTGCCTTTCTGTTGGAAGTAATGATATATCTATTTGTGGCTCAAATACGCAGAACTAATACTGGTTTTGATTTTGTGTTGTGACACTGATGGAATCCCATAGGGTCCAACAACTGTGGAAATTATTTAGTTGATCGTTTCCTACAAAGATCTGGCAGGGTTTCCTACAAAGACCTCGGAGAATATTGCATAGTACATTTTTGGTGATCTCAGAAAAACCACTTCCCGGGCTTTGGCATCACAGATTTCCATGGTTTGCAGGTGATCTCTATGAAAAAGGAGCCAGTGGGGATTACTCAGAGCAGAGGTCTTGGGCTGAATCCTAATTTGCACCAGAGAGTGGATTTTCACAGCAGTAAGAGGTGGCTGGATACGGGAAGGGAAGATGTGTAGCCTTTCCTAGGGCCCTGCCAGTGTTTCACAGTGAACTTGTTCCAGGGGGTTGTCAGTTTAATCTGTTCTGGGTCAGGTGGGCTGTGGTGCATCCAGAGGTTTTTAGTATGAAGAAAAGTTCCTTAGCAGGCTCAGATCAAAATGAATCTGTCTTGGTGGGACTTCACCAAGACAAGTGAAATTAGGAGGGAGAACTCTCTTTTCTGTGTGTGTTTGAACCAGTTCTGTTTTCCACGGCACCAGGGTACCTTTTGTGCCAGTCTATGACACCTTCAGCTGCTCCTCTGGTGAGAATCTGCAGGGACCTTGTGGTTTTACTTCTTTTGGTCTGGGTATGAGTATAAAAGAGTCTGTGCACGCATTCATCTAGGTTCCTGATCCAAAAATCTTCCTGACACTGCTAACTCTGTGAAGCTTTTCCCTCAACTTTAATGGAAACATTATCTAAAAGAAATTCATCACTCAAGATGATTTTGAGTACCCAATTAAAAATTTAACACTTCCGGCACATAAAAACCACAGACTTAAAATAATTTTATCATTTAAAATATAAAAACTTATACATTATTGAGTTTTATATGGACCTATACCCTAGGTAAGATGGATTAAATGTCTTCTTAATGATCTACATGCTCTGTCCTAAACTTACAATTCTAAATATGATTTTAACACAAACTCACATTTGTCACATGCTATAAAAGTGTCATACTTTGCATTGTTCAAGAACATTTCCAAAAGTAAACTTATATATTGGATAAACTTATATATATTGGATAAACCCAATGCACTTATTCCACAGATATGCTTTTGTGAAGCATGCATTCTATAAATATTTAGCATATAAAATAGTTCCTTTAGTAAATATTTAAGTAGCTATCTATCCTATTCTAGCACAGATGCAGACTTCCCCACGATGGGGGGAAGAAAATGTTGCTAGGGGCTGCTGTTCTAAATGCTATACCAAGTGCACAGCCTGCTTTTGCAACAGCAGTGCATCTGTTATCTAGAATAAATATATGGTTTTGACTCTGAAAGGATTATTTGTATGAAGTAAAAAGCTGAGTGGAGTCTTATTAAAATTGTATCTTTTTGCAGCCCTTGATCATGATGGAAATCTCTTTTCTTAGGCTTTTCAGTACCAGTGATGATTCCCTGTTTGAGAGGAGAGAGCTGACACACCAGTGTGATTGGAAGGGGTAGGATCTCTCAAATCCATGTTCCCAGATTACTGGCATTTTTGGTATTTGTGTTAGCCATGCTGTGAGTGTATCCTGGGTTTAACTGGATGTCTCTTTTCTCTGTCCTATGCCTCCATTTCACCTTACATGTGTAAATCTAAAACTCTTATTTTCCTCAACTCAGGATTAATGTATGCAACATGTTCATGGAACATGTTTATTGCTGCATTGTACAACCTTCAAAGGAGATTCAGAGGAGGTTAGATTTTGTTAGCTGTGGAAGATGGGAGATAGACTTTTCTTTCCTCTCTAGTCAAAATATTCCAGAGCCTTGAGATCCCTTACAAAAATATGATGGGTTTGCCTGCAGTTTTATCATGATGTCATTATGGACTTGCAAGAACAGTGCTTCAGTAAGACACAATAATAACATGCACACTGTCACACTGTTTAACTTTCAGTTTATTCTGCTTTTTGCCTCCAGCATTACTCCTGTCTGATGCTGTGTGATTTGAAAGCATTCCCAACAGACCAGGAGCAAAGCCAAGGACTCTGGCATCTCTGACTGCTCTGTTCCCTTGCTGGCAGAGCCTCTTTAATGTGAAGCTAATAATTTCTTTTGAACTGTTTATGGCAACAAATTGGAATGTGAAATAATAAACATTGGCAGCTCTTTTCAGTATTAAAGGTATCCCAGAGCTGGCATGAAGTCCTATCAGCTTCTTGAAGACAGACTTTTCTGTGTAACATTTTAAAGTATTCTGTGTGTCAGTGAGCACGTTGAGAAATTCCCCTGGCATCTTGCAGGACTCACAGGCTCTTATACACATTACAGGCCATAAGAAGCTTTGCTTTATTTTTTTTCAAATCTAAAAAACAAACAAACATGACCTTAATTATTTGATGTCTAGTTAACTGGGGAAACACAGGGAAAGCGTCTTCATTTCCTAGCTTCAAATTTGGAAGTGATTATTTCTCTTCATTTCCTTCCCCGATGATTATAGATATTTGCTCTTCACCTACCCCCACACAAGCCCACTCTGATACAGTACCAAGAGCAATATCAATGCCTAATTGATAATTACATAAATAATATACATAAAACAAAGTTGGTCCTATTATTTTAAAGTAAAAATTTGGACTTTCAAACAGCTCAAAGTTCTTGCCTACCCTAGAAAGCTCTGTGGTGCTTAAACAGCTGGAGAATGTGGTTGATTCCAGGTTATTTCTTCCTTTTGCCTCCTAACTCACATTTTCACAGTTTGCTCTTGAAAATTATAATTACAATAAGTTCTAGTGAAGCTGTGATTTTTTTGGCATAATTTTACTTTTGGTGTGCAAGCAAACATTTAAAAGCAGGCAGATACTTGAGTTTGAATTGGCTGAAGGTTTTGGGTATGTGTCTAAGCTCTGATCTCCTCCTTACTGCTTGGGAGATTTTTATTTTCTTCCCTATAATTTTTAACACATTTCAACTCATTCCCAAATACAAGATCATTTCTGATAACTGCACAAACAGAACATTCTGCAGTGTTTGAAGATTTCAGCCTTGAGATATGAATTGCTTGAGTGAGATTCTGCTCAGATATGGATATAAGGATAGGCTTCATTTTCATGGAAGCACAGGCTCCTGTCCGTTTTGCTACTTCTGTATCACTGGGACTAGTGGCATAAGATTGATGAGCAGATGAAAACAATGAAGAACAGTGAATACAAAAGTGAAAGGTGTCCTCAGCCAGCCAGTGCTGACTGGCAGTGTTCTGTTCCAGATGCACCATGGATTTGCAATGTTTAGCTGCTGACCACTGCAAACCACAGCAGCACTGAGACATGACTCATACCGTGAGTGGCTATTTTGGGAGCCCTGTAGCTTTCACAATGACTCTGGCTGTCTCATATAGCATGAGGGGTGATGTATGACAAGAGGAGCAATGTGGAGAGGCAGAATGATGGGCTCCTGGATCTCTGAGGTTTTGCAATGATATCTGCGGTTGTGAGGAGTGAGGTGGCTTGTGCTATGTGATCCTGCCCCAGAGAGGCAGAGCAGGAGGAGCACCATGGGCTGAGATTACTCTTTCTGTGTTGTGGGAAGCAATAGCTGTAAACAAGATTTTGACCTTACAATTGCATGGCTGCTTCCAAGTCATCCCTGACCACAGCCTGTGGTCCAACAGGGGTCAAGATGCTGGTGGCAGTCCTGGCCTGTGGCACTCAGCAGCACTCTGTGGCCAAAAATCTTTTATGTAGCCAGGCTCTAAACTCAGAGAATCTAAACAGTGACTGCCAAGAACAAGCATCATGTAAAGCGGCTGCTAGTTGGAAAGGTGTCTAGTTTTGTCTGAGGTTGTCGCTCTCTGAGATAAAGCAAAATTTCTTTGATATTTCTCAAAAATATCTCTCTGAGATAGCAGCAAAACTGGCTTGAAGTTTTTCCCTTGTCTCTTTTTCCACTTTACCACTTTTCTGTACCCATTCTGTGGTGTACTGACCCCCTCAGTTGTGTGTCATTCATGTAGCCATGCCTGCCAGCTGGAGGGCAGGCTTTCTTAATGCTCTGCATGTACAAAGTCCCCCCAGAATTAAGTAATATAGGTGACATTTGCTCATGGCTCCCCATTCAGTATAACAGGAGCCAACAACAAAACTGGAGAGGAACTTTTTGTAAGGACATGTAGTGATGGGACAAAGAAGAATTCCTTTAAACTGAAGGAGATTTAGAAGTTTAGATTAGATACTGGGAGGAAATTCTTTATTGTGAGTGTAGTGAGTCCCTGGCACAGGATTCCCAAAGAAGCTGTGGCTTTCTCATCCCTGGAAGTGCTCCAGGCCAAGCTGGATGGGGCTCTGAGCAACCTGGGATAGTGAAAGGTGTCCCTGCCCATGGCAGGGGGATGGGAATTGGATAATCTGTAATGGTCCCTTCCAACCCCAGCCATTCTGTCATTCTGTGATACCCACACACGTGGAGATCTTTGCCCTACCTTGCATCTTCTCCTGCCCCACATCTCAGGATCCCTCCAGTCTTCTGGAAAACCTTCTGCTGGCAAACCCCTCCTGTTTTTCACCCCCCGCAGCAGAAGCAGGACATGTTCCAGCTGTCTGGTACTGGGATCTGGCATCTAGATTCCCAAACTGCAGTGTGGTCTCCACCCCCAGCAGAGCCAGTGCGAGGGATGAGAGGGATGGGTTGTGAGTCGGGTATTAAGGGTCCCATGGACTAACCCAGGTAAAATTTCAGTATTTCCATAGTGAGTGTGCTGCTTTGTCCCACTGGCCTGCATGAGGCAGCTCCTGTGGGCTACACTGGGGCAGGTGAGAGTCCTGCTCTATGTGCCACCCACTGCTCGATTCAATTACCTGGTTCACAGCATCCTGTTTTTCTCGCTTCAGCTTTCCACCTCAAGTTTTATGCTTTCTCTGAAGGTAGTACCGCAGTCTGCCCCACACATGTCCAGGTTTATTCCTGGTTGTAGTTGGTCTCACCATGTAGGAAAGTATGAATTTGCAACCTTGTGGTTATTTTTATATAAGAATGTCTTAATACATGGTGGATGTTTGAGTCTAGCTTTCAATGTTTTTCAAACGGTGTCTGTATTTTGATTTTTAATTTGCCTCTGAGAAAGACTGTCTATAAACACTAGCCAAATCTGCCTATCTTGGACCTGGAAGGGGTCCCTGGAGAAGGTATTTCAAGTCATTTATTCAGCACTGGCTGCTTTTACATTTGGCTTGAAGTCTGACAACTTTCCACCAGACCTGCAGCATAGTAAAGCACATCCTCTCTGTGACAGCAGGAGAGGCAAGGAACTAGCAGGTTGCAGGAGTGAATGCTATAAAACAGATGCTATTAGTAAGCTTCACCAAGGGTGGGAGGCTGAGTACAGTAGCCCTATTACAGTCTCCAAGGTGGGCCACGAGATTGCTGTCTTATGAACAAGCTGTGCCTGCAGTATTTGGCTCGGCATCGCATCCTGAAAATTCCAGTGCTGCAAAGCACTTTTGAGCTGTGAGTAAACTGTAAGCTAAATTTGAAGGGAAAGTTTTTGATTAAAATCAGCATTTCAGAGCCTTTGGCTGGCAGCTGGTGTGGTGTTAAGGATGGTCATCGTTGGAGACTTCTGGTAAAAGAGGCCCCACATCTGAGTGTTTAAAACCAGGTTCCATCCAGTTGTGATGGTGTTTTTTAACAGGGGAAAAAATATATTGCTTTATATTTACACATAGGGACAGATTCTGCTTCCCTTAAAACCCGTGGCAGAGTTCCCGCTGATTTCCATGGGTGCCTGCCTCAAAATGTTTGAACAGTAAATATATTCTTCTGGGTGGGAAACCAGGATAGAAATCCTTCTCACAGCTTTCTCCCAGTACTGCAAATGTCAGGGTTTTTCAGCACTAGGCTCAGAAATACTACGTCTAATTTTAAAATCCTTTTAAACTTTAACAACCTGATGTGGCCATACTTCACAGCTGTCAATCAGAATCAACAGCCAGCATTATATTAGTCTATATTTCTTCTATTCCCCATGTATGTAGAATTAGTTAATTGATATGAATATCAAATATATCAGAGTAATTGAGAAATGTAGCATCAGTTCAAGCATTAGCTCTCTGAATGCTTTTAATAATAAAGCTTGAATTTCATTGACACTAGATGAACTGATCTGCTATGGTATAGATTTTTTTAGTGCTATTGCTTATGCTATCTCTGCATTTCCCAAAGAGTATGCATGGCTGTGGGCATGTATTTTTTGTCCTTCTCTCTATCTGTCTTTACTATCAGACTTATATCTATTCAGTTTTAGAAGTTCAGTGTCATTGGAGATTTTTAAGGATACAGCATACAAAATTTATAAAGAAACACTTATATAAAAAAAATCTCTACTTCCCGTAAATCTGAGACAAAAGCCTTTCCTCAATGAGAAGAATGACAAGTTAGTCTTTACAAACAAGCTGTGAGTCAGTTGATAAGATGTAGCTATCAGTGAGAGACGACAGAAACAATGGGATGGATTCCATTGAAGGATGAAAGAGGCATTGAGGAAGCACCATGAATTCCACAAGAGTTAAGAATTAAGAAGGGATTAAGCATAGGGGACGGGGTAGGGGGTGGTGTGTGTCTCAGGTATCAGGTGTTTCGGGAGGTGTTCCTGTACCTCTCAAGAGTGTCAGCCAATGGGGAAAGAGAGAAGGGATATATGGCCAGAAAATTAGGGTAAAAAGGAGTCTGTGCCCTCCAAAATTTGAGAGACCCCAGAGGAATGCCCCATGGCCTCTTCCTTTATTCGAATAAAGTAAAAAGACTCCTCTGTCTCCTGTTTGGACATAAATGTCTGGTGTTTGTGGATTAATTTTCCTGACACTCAACATCTCTGAAAGTTCCTTTAATGTATAGCATTCCCTTAAAAATTATTTATTGTTTTAAACCTGTAAGCTATATGTAGATTTCTGTTTCCAGTAGTTTCCAGAGTCAACTCAAATTATGCAGAGCCCAAACTTCTGGCAAATTGCTGTCAACCTGAATCAACATTTGGATCAATAACATTTGGCATCAGTGGATGGAGGATCCACACACAGGCTTTGGAAATCGTGGTTCAATGGGCAGTTCACTGTCCTGACCACTGAGGGCTGCTCCTCTCCAGCACTCAGTGCTTCCCAAGGACACAACTGCTGATGGAGAACCTACATATCCTAAAATTCTGTGTCTGAGTAAACTGTAGGTTCCATCTGGATTCTGAAATAGGTGGGAAGAGGCCACAGCAACTGTCCAGAAAGGAAGGAGGAACAGATGAGCAACAATCCTTCACTACCACAGTAATCAGAGAACAAAAAAAAGAAAAAAAAAAAGAAAGGAAAAGAGAGTGAGAGAAGAATAAAGAGGACATTAAAAGATATTAAAAAGCAGAAAATAAAAGGAAAATATAAAAAGCAAGTAACCAGTTCAGCTGACATATCTATGCTTTTAACACAACTCAGGTATCTTAAGCCCACACCACTGATAGTAAATGGTACCACCTTGAAAATAGTTTTGAAAATGCTCCTCACTTGTTTTCCTTTTGTGATAATGGAATTTAAAAAAGTTTAATGCCTGTGCAGGCATTCTTAAGTAGTCTATGGGTATTACTTACAGTAAAAAAACCCTCATCATCAGTTTTGCTGTAATTCTTGTGTTTTTACAGTCAAATGGTGCTGTGAAGAAAAAAATCACCTAGATTGCAGTGCATAACCAATTACCTGCTAAATATGAGCTTGGTGTCAGAGATGGCTCTTTTCACAATCCCACTGTGAGATCACCATCCTCAAATGTTTCTCAATCATTTGCAGAGTCACACTCAAATTTTCTTCCACCAGTAACTGCATGCGGTCAGCAAAAATAACAAGATAGCCTAGAAAGAAGAAAAGCTCACATTTATTTCCTTACTTTGGCACAAATTACTCACTAGTCAGAACTTTTGAATCTTTTCACCTTCTGAGATAAATAAATTGAGTGCCATGCATCTTAGTATGTATGGGGCTTTCATATAAGATGTTAAAAACTGCATTATGTAAATAATAGATCCATTGATGAGGGACCAGGCTGGGAATTGGCTGAGCTGGGTTCTCCCTGTGAGTGGCTGTGTGGGGTTAAGGAAATCACTGAGCTCAGAGCCCCCATTTTTGACAGCCCCTCTCCCAGTAAACACTTGAGGGTGGAGAGGTGAGATCATCATGCAGGGAGGATGCCCATGGTTGGGAGACCTCTTGTATCCCTGTACATGGAAAGACAGGACTTTGAGGGGTTGTTTGGTTGCTTGTTTTTAATCTTTAACCCTCCTTTCCTCTGCTGTTCAGTGTCTGGGGGTGTTGAACATTCACTGTTTTCCAGTGATGTCTCATCAGTGTGCTGGACCAGTGTCCTAGTGTTCTTTTTACTCTGAGTCGTGGCAGCTTGGTGTGAAAACTCCCAAGGTGGCAATCAGAATACCAGTATGTGTTACCGCTGAAGATGAATAGATCACACAGACACAGGTCGAGGCGTGGTGAAAGAAAAAGAAAGTTTATTTTTCCTCCCAGGATTTATAGGCTTCTGACCACGGCCAGGGATTGCATGGTCAGGATAACACTTTCTCACTGCACTGGCCATGAGAGATGCCCATCACAAGATGTGTAACAGAAAGAATGTACACATATCTATGTTTACAATTACTGTCCTGGGAAAGTCTTTAGAAAACTATGTTAGCAAGCTCAGAAGCTGAGTTTTCAGGGTGACAAGAATGGAGCAGTCTGTTGCTGTTTTGTTACTGGTCAGCAATTTGATAGCTAAAAAAACAAGTTTGTGTTAAGCTACACACGTAGTGGGGGCTTGTGTTAATCATGATACTGGAAATGTGACCTTGTTTTAAGTCTGCTTGAAGTGTTTTACCTTTAACTTCTTTTTCTCAAGTCCTGCTTTTTAGAAAAAAAAAAAAGAAAAAGTGAAAAATACAATTTTGAAATGTTTCAACCAGCATCTACACATTTCAGTATTCCTACATTTTTATCTATTTAGTAAAAAGTGATTGCAAAATTCAGAAGCAGAACTTCATGAATGGTTTCAGCTTCCCAGGGCCACATAGCTCTGTGGATAAGCTACTTGCTAAACAAGCAAAGAAATCAATTACTTGGTCCTATTTATAAACAAAAAAACTTTAAGAATTCATCATTGTTTCACAAAGCTGATTTTGCAGACCTGTCTCTCACAGAATAAATTGGATTAATTTTCCATCTTGCAGTGTGTCTGTCCAAAATAACAACTGCGGGAATGGTGGTTGTTTCCCATAGTTTGGTATTTGTTTTCAGCTGTGCTAGTGGCACGTTGTGCTGTTTGCTGTCTGTGTTGACAGGGACACTTTCCACACTTCTGGATGGTCCTTCCTGAGTGAGAGGGCTTCAGACTTGTGTCATGTGGATGAAGGTTTTTCCTCCTTGTGTTTCTTTCTCAAACACTTAACTTCTCTGGCTGTGCCCACAAAATGGCCACAGTGCTGCAAGGTCACGAGGGAACACTAAAAAAAAACTCTCCTAGGGAAAGGCAATTGGTTTAGTACTATGAATTAGAATATATTTGTGCTTGACTGATTTTCCAATATCTTCATTAACACTGTTGTTGATAACATGACTTTTAATAGCTTTTATAACCACAAATACAGCAAGGAATGAAGCAAATCGGTCATTAATCCCTTAAAAGTACAATTTAATGCAATGCTTCATGACAGGAAGTTAACAGGATAATAAAACCTTTACTGTTTTAAGCAACACTTAATATTTTTATGGCACAGTTGGCTTGACAAAATACTCTTTGTGAGTCATCACTTCAAAGCAAGGTCCTGGGGACCAATTGAAGTTGTGTCTGCAAACCCCCATGCATAACTGCATGTAAGCGTGAGGTATTTCAAAATATCTCTTTCAAGTAATAGGAGTTGCACCAAGAAGAAGTAAAAGGGACTTTTTGCTTCAAACCCTTTAATTCAAGACACTCTTGGGGAATGAGAAATTGATTTTCATTTTTTATATAGATCCTACAGTAATTAACTGTCAAAATAGTCCATGGAATTTGTATCCCAAAAATTATAACCTCGACAGACAAACAATAATAAGATAGATCATCATTTTTTTTCATGTTTTTTTTTTGAAAGAGACCAAAATGCCCCTATTAGGGCTGATTAAAAAGGAAACAACATAAAAGTAATTGCCTTGCATACAGTTTGAAATTCCTGGGTGGATTAAGGACAAAGAGAGGATCCTAGAATTTTCTGTTCTAGTTCAGTGCATGCCAATAATTGCTGTTTGACCAGGCAAGGTGCTTAACCTCCCACTGGTTGATTTCCAATTGGAATGAACTGGAAATAGGTGTTGTTCTGGTGTGGCTGATACTGTCACATACCTGTGGATGTTCCCATCTGAATGGCAAAGTGAGCATTTTTGTGTGAATTGTACAGATTTCTGGAAGCTCTTTCTAAGGAACATGATGGCTTTCATACTGAAGAAAGTGGTATCCACTTTTTTTGCTGCTGTTGTTCAAGGATCATCTGGATAGAGTCTCTTTAATTACTCTGCAAATAATGAGCCTATAATGATAATTTGATGATGGAGGAATGGGAAATAAATCTATTATTTTCATGTAAGTGGAGAATAAATACTAGATGAGCTGTGTTTTCTGACAAAGACCATATGTACTGTTTGTGAAAAAAATTCTCCCTGATATAGTTGGATTTAATGTCTTCATTGTGCTTATTCTGTGAGAGATAATTCATGCTTCAATAAGCTTACAATAAAATATTGATTGTTATTATAACAGATATTGCTGGCAGACAAAGATGGGGCGTCACCAGGCAGAAAGTGATGTAATGAATCAGGAGTGAGAACTAGATCTGTTTCCTGGTTTGTAGTTTGCAGCTGTGTTTGCAGGACTGTAATATCTCAAGTCCTGTGGTTTCTTTTAAAAAAATGCTACACTACCAGAAAAAAAAAAAAAGCAACGAAATACTGAATTGTTTCAAGATCCATCCACTTTTCCCCATCAGATAATAATTTCTCAGGCACTGACATCTCTTCCTTTTTCTTTCAGAATTTCCTTGGATTTTGATTGTGCAATTTGTTTGTGGGCTGGAATGGTGAATCAGGACTGATTTACTTCTGTAACAGATTATTGCATTTTTAAGTGTTAAGATCCAGACAAATTCAGAAGAAATGTCCTATGGAGAAGGAATAGAGGTGCAAGGAAAAGGTACAGGTATGAGTAGCATAAATTTGGGATGCAGATGCACATGACAGAGTTCACATGAGAGTATTTAGATTTCTGTTTTCTGTCTGGGAAGCATTTTTGTAAGAGTGTTTCTGTGAACAACCAACAGCTTTTTTCATCAGCTCCTCCTCCTCACATTTCCTAATTATCTGTCACTTCCGTCTCTTATCCTGCATCTCCATTTAGTGCCCTAGGAACATCCTGGGAGCTTGTGAGTAGACAGCTTTGGTAAATGTTTAGCAAAGGCTTGTGCAGATTTCTGAATCCAGGTAGGTTCAACACGTGGGAAAGTTTCAAGTCCCATTTTAGGACTAAGTTCCAAGTATTGTTAAATGGCTGAGGTTAGAAATAGTGGGAAAATAATAAATAGAAGCAGAGCTGCAAGACAAACCTTTACACCCTTCTTTTCCCTCTCTCCACACCTCATGCACTGTTGCTGTATGAGTCAGTCTGTTCCATCCCATGCAGCCCCCGTGTGAGTAGGCAAGTGGATCTATAAAAACTAATAGAAATGAGAGAGAGAGAGAGAGGGAGAGAGAGAGAGATCAAACGACCAACCCAAGTAACTCTTGATCTTCAGGCTCTGAGACTTTGACTGAGAGCCAAATGTTTCAGACAGCAGCCCTTTCATAGCAGGGGAGCCCACACTGGATCTGCTGAGCATGCGGTGTCACCACAGAATGCCCAGCACATGTCAATACAACTGATAACACAGTTATGCCTCCCAGACCCCTACCCAGCATGGCCCTGGCAAGCTCTCTAATTAACACACTGCATCACTGCCACTGGGAGGTTAAAGCCTCAGCTTTATTTACTGCACAATTAACGGGTAAACATGACTTAATCATAACTTCATCATTCAGCATTTATAAGAAAGTTTCAAAATCCTTTCAGGAGCTCTTTTGACCTCAAGCCTCCAGGCAGACTTCTTGTAATGCAGAATTAACCACCTGTTCCACCCAGGGATGTTGGGGCTCTCTATTACACCATAGCTTTCCATCCCTGAACCAAATAAAACCAACATCAACTTAATAGACATTCTTGTGTGTGGGTCCCATCCATTGTCAAGATTCTTTTGGGCTAAATCAGCATCTGATGGCATTTGAGCACTGGCTTCAATGAGAATCCCCAAGTATCAGGATATCTCTCTATTGTTCTTGGATCTCAGTAGCTCTGTCATGGCCCACAGTGACCCCCTCAGCTTTGGCTGCAGTACAGTAACTTGATCCTGGTCCTGCAGACATCTAGAAATGTTCTTAACTTCAAATCTTGTGCACTTGTTAACTTTAACAAACTAACCAGTCATGTTGCCGCTGAAGATGAATAGATCACACGGATACAGGTTGAGGTGTGGTGAAAGAAAGAGCAGAGTTTATTTTTCCTCCCAGGATTTATAGGCTTCTGACCACGGCCAGGGATTGCATGGTCAGGGTAACACTTTCTCACTGCACTGGCCATGAGAGATGCCCATCACAAGATGTGTAACAAAGAATGTACACATATCTATGTTTACAATTACTGTCCTGGGAAAGTCTTTAGAAAACCATGTCAGCAAGCTCAGAAGCTGAGTTTTCAGGGAGACATCTCACCCTTTTTGGTTTAACAAAAAGAAAAGAAAAAAGAAAAATGAAAAAAGAAACTAGCAACATTATAAACAATCAAAAGGATAAATAATAGGAAAATACAATACTCCATACAATCAGAAGGCTGTAAGTTCAGGGTGATATCTCACCCTTTCATTATTACAAAAAAAAAAAAACAAAACAAAACAAACAGAAAAACAATGAAAAACTCAAAAAATAAATGAAACAATTGTCCAACATCAACACCTGCTTGTGGATGGCTCTCAATTTAGTCACGGAGCAAGAATCCATGGCCAAATTGAAAGGTGCCTGGGAAAACTTATGAAATGCTATGACAGCAGCCCATAATTCTATCAATTGGGCTGATCCAGCCTCATGACTCTCCAAAAAAAAAAACAACCTAAAAACAAAACTGTGACATCAATGGAAAGATTAATGTAATAAACTTGAGGAGCAGAAACTGCTCACAGAACCTCCTCCAGCATCTACTGTGCCAGTGGGTCAGTGTCAGAGGTGACTTTAAAATCAGAGTCCCCCTTTAATAGGCCAAACAAGGGAGACAGTTGTGTCATGGTCAGTCCCATATAAGATCACAACCATGTAAAAGTCCATTAATATCTAGACATCATTCATCCACTGAATGCAAAAAAAAATAATTGTACCTCCAGATGTGGGACTGTTTGTCCCAAAAATTATTTTGACCCTCAAATAATTTCAAGGAGGTTATTTCTGGAGTCACTTGCAGCTCCATATCATCAGCAAATGCCGGCAAATTTGCATGCCTTATGGCAAAATCTCCATTGATATCTCTGTGTGGGTTCAGCATTAATGATAACTGGCACCAGAAAGGCAAATTTCAATCTGTCATCTGGATGCAAAGGAATTGTAAAGAAACAATCCTTCAGATCCACAATGAGGACTAGCCAATCAGCAGGAAGCATGGCAGGTGAAGGCATGCCAGCCTGCATCATCCCCATGCTTTCCATCATAGCAGTAACTTTCTGGAGGTGTTGTAGCAACCTCCATTTTCCAGACTTCTTCTTGATACAGAAAATAGGAATGTCCCAGGGATTGGTTGAAACTCCAGATCGCTGTGATGCAACTGTTCTTGCATCAAGTCACGGAGGGTGACTAGTCTATCATGAGAGAAGACAAAAGAATATGCTGAACAAAGAGTCAGTCTCAAGTTATTCTTTATGTTGAATGTGTCAGCATTGAGTCCAAGGGTCACTCTGGGGGCCCGTCAGCAAACCAGACAATCGTGATGTCCATGTCAGTGTCAAAAACCCGCAGAAGCTAATCTCTGATAGCATCTCACCAAGGATGGACAGGGTGCAGACCCATTCAGGATGATCCCTGGCTGTCAGAACAGCAGTCCAGTGACCCAGGAAGGTCCAGGGAACCCGAAGCCACCATCTCCCCACAGCTGGTTCTCAGCTCTGCGAACATAAAGCTCAGAAGGCACAAGGTGAGCAAATGCAGGTCCCGCAAGGATAGGAACAGGAGGGGTGAGTGTGGAACCCATGGCAGAAATGAACCCCGGGAATTCCGAATCAACGTCCCCTAGGTGAGCAATGGTGCCTTGAGCAGTGGTATTCAACCACGCCACAAGAAGATCACTCATGTCCTCAACCACCAGACCAAAGCATTCAGAAGCACATGGAATGCCTGATACGCTCAGCTGCACAGCCATCTGACAGGAGGACAACGTCCACAGGCCAGCCGAAGAGGCTCCAGCAGCCTGGGAGCCTTTGTCCATGGAGGCCAATGGTAAACAGTGCAGGACCTTGGTCTGCCACGGCCGCAGGAGGTGACGGGGGAGGGCTGCCTCCAGCCGCAGGCTCAGGCGATGCCCGGGAACCCGAGGCGGGGTGGGTTGGAGCCAGATTGGCACGACCCGCCTCCAGCACTGGGAGGGACCGAGGCACCGGTACAGGCACAGCCTGCGAAGCCGCGGCACCATCCTGCTCTGCTGCCAGGGAACAACCCGGGCTCGCAGGACGGGAATCCCGCAGCATGGGGCCGGCAGAACCCAGCCCGGCATCCTCACCACTCGCAGCACCCATCCCCACGCCCCACGAATCCAGCGCGGGGGGGCAGCTCTTGGAATCGCCCCTAACAGTGTTTCTTCAGGGGCGAAAGGTTCAAAAGCGGCCCCGGCTGCTCCTCCACTGGAACAGTGTGCGCGGCCGCCGGCAAGGAGCCTGGGCCCGTCCCGTCCCGCACCGCCCCTGCACATGGGACCGACCCTGAGGTATCCCCCAGGGCCGGCACCGCCCCCCGTTCAGGCAGCCCCTCACAGGTCAGCGCCGGGAGGGCACACGAAGGAGGTGACCCCGCCCCGGGCTTCCACATCTGGGGCACCGGCCGAGGTGGGGTTACGCCCCCAGTTCTGCGGCACCCCAGACAGCCCGTTGGCAAGAATCCAACCCCACCTCAGGCTTACACCGCTGGGGCGCTGGCTGAGGCGGGGTCACACCCATTGGTCCTGCGGCGCCCCCGTTCAACCCGCCAGGGGCCCCAGCGAACCCGGGGGAGCCGACCTTGGGACCCAACCTCAGAACGCCACTGCACCTTCCCCAGATCCCCAGCAGCCGGACCAGCCAGGGCTCATAACCAACCAGCAGAGCCTCGAGCAGGGAATCACCTAAAGTGTCCCAAGCCAACTGCGAAAAAATCGCTTCAACCACAGGGAAAAAACCCCTCAGTTCTCCCATACTCACACAATTGCTGAAAGTCAGCATATGAAACATCAATCCCTCTCTGATGAAACACCACACGCCATATTTCCATAACCAGACCCTCCATAGGAAAGAGCCCAAAACCATCCATAGCCACAGGCTAGGTAATACCCCTGTAACTGTCATGTGCAAGACACGTCGGAGGTCACCAGATGTTGCCGCTGAAGATGAATAGATCACACGGATACAGGTTGAGGTGTGGTGAAAGGAAAAGAAAGTTTATTTTTCCTCCCAGGATTTATAGGCTTCTGACCACGGCCAGGGATTGCATGGTCAGGGTAACACTTTCTCACTGCACTGGCCATGAGAGATGCCCATCACAAGACATGTAACAGAAAGAATGTATGCATATCTATGTTAACAGTTACTGTCCCGGGAATGTCCTTAGAAAACTATGTCAGCAAGCTCAGAAGCTGAGTTTTCAGGGTGACACAGTCACACAGTTCAGCATCCATGTAGTGTGTGTTTATCATGTTTAGAGCTTTAAATGATAGCTGGCTTGCTCAGTTTTAGTTTCAAAGGACTGTAGGAAACCCACCAATGTAAACTGACTTCAGCAGATTTCTTTTGCTTAAGCTTCCAAATTCAGTGTATGACTTGCCTCACATCTAAACAGACATAATCCTTTCAGACAGACTAGATGTTATACCAAGGGTGGGGACTCTCTGTGGAATCACCACACTACCAGGGGATTGTGTTATGGGATAGAACAGTAGAATCATGGAATCGTTTAGGTTGGAAAAGACCTTTAACATCATCCACTCATTAAACCATGTTCAGTGCTAAGCTATGTCCCCAGGTGCTACATTTGGTGTTTGAAGTCTTCCATGGAGGGTGATTCTACCACTTCCCTGGGAAGCCTGTTCAATTTTTGACCACCTGTTGAGTGAAGAAACATTTCCCAAGATCCAAACTAAACCTCTTATGGCACAACTTGCGGCTGTTTCCTCTCATCCTGTCCCTTGTTCCCTTGGGAGCAAAGCCTGACATCCCCTGGCTGCATCCTCCTGTCAGGGAGTTGTGCAGAGCCAGGAGGTCCCCCCTGAACCTCCTTTTCTCCAGGCTGAGCCCCACAAGCTGCTCTTCATCACATTTCTGCTCCTGCCCCTTCCCCAGTTCCATTCCAATCCCTGGAATGGAATTTCCTGGGCAGCCCCTCAATGTCCATCTTTAGTGACAGACTCACAGCTGGACACAGGATCTGAGGTACAACCCCAGCAACAGGCTCACCAGCTGCACCTGCTCCACGATGGATTGTCCCCATGCTTAGAGTAAGGCACCCGTTCCTCATCTCCAAAATAAAGTTATTTGCACATCACAAGCTGTACAGGTGTTTTCATAACGTCTCTCTGGGATGTGTGCCTCTCAAAAGGAAGGGAGGGGGAAAAGGCTTTCCCCTGCCAAAAGCAGAGTGACTTCTTGTAGCTAAGTGTTATCTGTTGAAATTAACTGATTTTCAGTATTGTGCAGATTAACGCAAGACAATTGTCCACCTTGAGAAACAGTGTCTCTCTCCCAACTGAGCTCCTGATCATCCAGTGCATTCATTGCTGCCAGCACACTGTTTCTTGCCATGGCACTGAGTGATGAGCTGGCCATTTCACCTCTCCCACCTCAGGGGGCTCCACTTCAGGCTTCAATGTGGAATATCTTTGGCAGGAAAGGAGGTGAAGTAAAGAAGTAGCTGATATCAATTGAAGTGGATCAATAAAGGATTTTAAACACTAATTTAGATATATTGCTGTATTTTACAACCTGTGAATTGTAATACAGAATAAAACTGATCAAGTGAGAAAAAATTGTTCGTAATTTGTTGGGAGAAAATGTCATTTTATAAAAGTCTTAGTGCTGTTGCTAATATTCCAATTTTTTCATAGTCTTATATATTTGTCCTAAATATCAAAAATGCCACATCTTCGCCAAGTAAGACTTATGTGAGGACACAAGAGAAGAAAGATGAATAAATAGCAGCTGGTGCTTCCAGTGCAGGCTGAGGGGAGACAGCAGCATACAGTGATTGTGAGCTGTCAGGAGGCTGAGCAGCTGAGATGAGCAGAGTTGAGTCCTGAACTTCTTCCCCTCCATTCCTCCCCCTCCCTGATCCCAAGAGTGTCTCCCAACCCTTTAAGAGGCATTTCCTCTTCCAATTCAGCCCATGCTAGAAGCTGGTATAGAGTGGGAAGAACTGTGGAATAAAAGAAGCTTTGTGGATCTGGAACTGGGAGGACATTGGCAAAATTCCTGTGCCCTCCTACTCACTGCTTCTGCAGCTGCCAGTAGCATTTGCCACCTGTCAGGGTGTGCTGAGACTTTGGGGTAACCATTGTGCTTCTGCACTGCTCCAGATCTGCTTTCAGATTGTGCTGGAAGGTTGCCTTGCAGGGGTGAGAATGAATGAATGAGTGAAGATTTAGCAGTCTAATCTTCTGCCCCAGCCCTGCCACTGACTTTCCTGAACTCAGAGGGAAACCAGTTCCTCTGACTTCCATGCTCATCAGCTTTCCTGCCTGGACAATGGTGCTTATCAAGAAAATACGAGTGACATGGAATACTCCATGTGTCTGGAGAAAGCTTTTCAAGTTTCCTGTATTTGCTGTCCCATTGGAAGTGTCAAGTAGTACTAATATAGGAGAGTATTTTTAGGTGGTTTTTTGCTTCCTCTGACTGTGTTATTCCCATCTTGGCTTCAGGAGTCATGTGCACATCCTTCTGTGTGTCTGTGCCAGTGCTGAGAGCTGTGTGCGCCAAGACAGGCTATAGTGTCTGTACTCACTATGTACAGCCTACATACCACCCTTGTGAGTAAGAATGGCAGTGAAGGAAGAGAGGAAGGGGGGAGTATCTGTGTGTCTGTGGATAAAATCATATATTTGCACAAAGTGTGTGTCTGTGGGCTTCAGAGACAGAAGGGAGTCTGTGGTTCAGACAGTCTGCCTGTTTTTTTCTCTCTCCTTTTTTTCTCTCTGAAGGCAGCAAAATATGTTGATATAGATTTTTTTTTTTATAGGAGCTTTTTGTGTTTTGAGTTAACACATCTCCCTCACATCAGACCTTGCCATTTGCCTACTAGTTCTGTGAAAGCAGGTTACCCAAAGGCAGCACCATTCCTGGTTGTTAGCTTCCAAACTGCTCAGAGTCAAACTGAAATAACACTTCTGGTTAAAAAACAACAGACTATCAGCATGAGCAGAAAAGTGGAGAAAAAATGCCTGTGCTTCATGTGTACTTAAATATTTAGCTGAACTAGTGCCAAGGCTGTGAGTTTGGAGAGCAGAATCACTGCCACTGATGTGCTCTGTGGAACTGTAACCCAGTAACTTCAGCTGTGAATTATGTCCAGGGTGGTATTTTTGTTCAGTATTCTTACCGGTGAAATGAGGCTTTAAGCAGATGAAAGAAAAAGAGGAGCTTCACACAAACTAATCTACAAGGGAGTACAGGATTTTTATTCATGAGAGTAATGTTTGTGATTTTTTTCTCCCAGAAATTAAAGGCCTGCAGTAAGAAAGTGCAGTACAAAGAAAGTTAACTCTTCCTGACTGCTAGAGTTTGCAAATAATTACCTCTTTTTCTCTTTCTTTTTCATTCTTTTGTATTTTTCTGTTGTTACCAGCTAGCAAGATTTCTCAGTGTAAATAAGTTATTTTGTCAGTGGATATATTGTTGATCAGAGGGACTGAAATACATTCTTCATAAGCGTGCTGAACATACCCAACCATTAATAATATTTTTAGTGGTGAATAAAACAAAGGATATTACAGATTGCCAACAGGGAAATTGATTTATCTAGCTTTTGTTGGTTGTCTGCGTTAAGAAACGTCACACATATTCCAAGTGTTTTGCATAGTTAGTGTCCTGTGTTTTTACCATATCAAAATCTCTGCTAAACTCTGTTTTGACATTTTTTTCTTGACCTCATGTCAGCAAGGGAACACTACTGTCCATGAGGCCTGTTTAGCCAATTAACACATATAATTTTTATGCATGTAGATGTGTACATACTTATAAGTGTATATATATATATATATATATATATATATATAGTTATGCATATGCTTAGGTATTTTGATTAATTAGACAAAAAAATTGCCTTACTTCCCCGCAAAGGACCACACTGCAATGTGCACACACTGATTTTGTGTGCAAACTGCAAGGATGAACCACTGACACAGAGGAAGGCTTGCTGCTTCTGAGCATAGCCCTTCAAAGAATTTGCACTGCTGGAATTTATCTTTTCCCCTCAGAATCACTGGCAATTAAAACTGGCTTTATGGGCCTACAAGACTACTGGTATTGTTGCAGCCAAAGCACAGCTGTGACAAGTGGAATTCAACTCCTCTGTGTCTACAAGGCTGGTTGACAAAACCTCAGGTGGAATTAACTTACCGTGATCAAACCCAATGTGCAGCCCATGATATACGCATACAGGGTATGATGATGCCACTCCAACTATTTATAAATCTTCCCTCTATTTCTTGAAAGACAGAAAGTACTTGTATAATATTCTGAAACTGAAATTTTAAAGACCTTAAAGACTCAATTTGTCAATGTCTAGATTTGGCTTGAGGTTTTTGTTTGTTTATTGTTGAGTTTTTCCCTAAACTTCTTGTGGATAAACACAAGCAAAATTTGAAAATTTCTTTACTGTGGCTGATTTTGAGTTAATTGAGCAGAAAATATCTGATCAGAATATACATGGAAATATTTTTGTGTGGCTTTTTTTGTTTTCAGTGCTAATATAAATCAAGTGTTTAACTGATTTTGTATAAACTTTCAAAAAAAATTCTCAAGCACTGAAAATGTCAGCCCATAACGGAGTTTATCTGAGAAAATTACAAGCAACAGAAAAAGAGGGCTAGAATGGAAATCTGAACTCCTCATTAACTAGAGTTAAGGGCCAACTTGAATGCCAGGCTTTTTTTTTTTTTTCTGTTAATATTTGGTTTAAAATTACATACAGGTTTGGAAGAACTTAGCTCTTTTTAACCCCTTTTTATTGCTGTCACTGACTTGGTTTTGTTCCAAATTGGTGGCTGGGGTTCAGGACTCCACAGCTGCTGGACTTCACCACAGCAGCAGACACGGGGTTGAACTTTTTCTTTCAGATCATTGCTCTTCACAAAGCCTTGAATTCCACACAAACCCCTCTCCCTAACCTTGGCTAGCCCTAAATATTCAGTGGCACAGGACAGTGGGGAGCATTAGCCCGAGGTGAGCCTGAGGATTTCAGATTATGGTTTCCATGACAGGTGTGGAGCAGGGGCTCTGGCTCACACAGCAGAAAGGGGTGCAAACCCTCAGTAGGACACCAGGCAGCTGAAACACCTGTGTGCTGTGTTCCTGGTCCTCAGTTGGGGCAGAAACTCTGCCCAGCTCCATCCCCAAAAGCCATGGCAAGCAAGGCTTTGAGCATGTCATGCTTTTCATCTGGAAGTCTCAGTGCCTTTAGGAGGCTGAAGAGATGGATGTTGTTTGACTGGCTTTACTCTCAGTCTAGCTAAATATGGAGATTGCTGTGGTCTAAGGATAGGACCTGCATCTAACTCTTAGTAGTAACCATTCCTGGCTCTGCAGTAAATTCACTATGTAACCTCTGGCAAACTTTCTCTTCCTTTGCTCCTTACTTCCTTTGGAAAATTCCTCTGAATTCAGGGAGGCATTTTGTTAAGGGAAGGCAGGATGGGGAGTTGCTTTACCAGATTTGGAATCTCTTTTGCTTTTTGAAATTTAGCCAGTTCAGTTCTGAGACCAATAGTGAATGTCTCCACTGCACTTCTTAAAAGAATTGTCTCTTTTTACAGCAATGTAAATTTTGTTTTCATTTTGTGCTTCCTACTTTTAAAAATCTCCCTGGTCTGTCTTTGTTCCCATTTTCTCTCTGGCTCAAAGATCTGTATTAGATATACAGAAGAAGAAATCCAACTATGTATAAAAAGCAATTATAAGAACTCTTAATTTAAAAATTGCCTATTGCAAACATTCAGGAAGCATTTGAGTGGTCAGTGATATTACACTCAGGGTGGGAGTGCCCAGGTCTCTTAAGTTATGAAAATTATTAGGTTTTCTATAACTGTGAGGAAGCCACTGACAATCCATGCACCAGGAAGAGCAGGTCTATAGCTCTGGAACTGCAGCTCCAAAACAGAATTCCCTGACACTTGAAAGAAGACACCTGAAAGAAAACTTCCGTCAAAAGCGCTCCTTTCTGTCAAGCACTGGCATTCTGCAAACCATAAAGGCAAAACCAACTGGCAAAGAGCCAGATGCTGAGGCCATGGTCAGGAAGCCTGATTCCCACAGTGCCACCACTCAGATTTTTCTATCAGCTGTTTTCCTGAATCTCCATTATTAGCATTCTTCAGCCGTCTAAGCCATCCTCAGAGCCTTCAGAGGTGCTTGGCTTTCTCTAATGAGTAAGCACAGTGACTGAAGTGTTCAGTTTTGGGCTTCTCTCTATCATAAAGATATTGAAGTTCCAGAGTGTGTCCAGAGAAGGGAAAAGAGCTGGGATAGGAGCTCAGGTCTTATGGCGTGAGGGAGCTGGATTTTTTTAGCCTGGAGAAAAGGAGACTCAGGGGAGACCTTCTGGATCTCCACAACTCCCTGACAGGAGGGGATGGCTGCAGGGCTTGGGCTCTTCTCCCAGGACACAAGGAACAGGACAAGAGGAAATGTACTGAAGTTTCATTAGGGGATATTTAGGTTGGATATTAGGAAAAATTTCTTCACAGAAGGGGTTGTCAAGCATTGGAACAGTCTGCCCAAGGAAACAGTTGGGTCACTATCCCTGGAGGGATGTAAATGATGTATAAATGTGACAGCTGGGAACGTGGTTAAGTGGTGACAAAGTGGTGTTAAATTAATGGCAGGCCTTGATGGTCATATATGTCTTCTCTAACACAAATTGTTTTATGTTTCTCTGACCTCCTGACTGTAGTTCTCAGGGTCTAGTGTTCCCACTAAATTATATGAAATCTTACACCGTGATCACTGAAAACTGAAGTGGACTTTGTCCATAGTAAGCTATTTATTAGCTAAAATTTAAAAAACCTTAAACTATGGATTCAGATTCAATAATAAGTTCAGATTCTTTAGCCAGACATCTTCAACATTAGTTAAACATAATTCTGGATTCCTGAAAAGGCCTGAAACTCTCAGCCATTTCTTCATGAACAAATTTCTCCTGTGGGAGACTAATTATGCAGAAAACTCGAGAGTGTAACAAACTGCATTTTTCCATTTCCATTTTTCAGTATCATGGATAAAAACACAGCCTAATGAGCAAAACACTTATTTTGGTACTACATTCTTCCTCCTGCTTAATGCTCTTTCCTTCTGCTTTTCTTTTCCCAGAGTGCATGGCTTTTCACATTGGCAGGATGTATGTCAACATGAGCTGAATATATGTTTAAGCTTAAATTATTGAACAACAATAAGGAACAACATAAAGGCAAACTTACATCAACCCTGTAGGTTCTTATGATAAGGGAGACCAGGCCCTACTCACAAACAAGCAAGGTGCAGCAATTTCTGAAGTGGTAGTAATGATACAAACACTGAATTTGTACAGAATCAACAATGTGGCCTGCAGCCTTTCTTGGAAAGCACCTGCAAAACTCCCACAAGGAAAATACTTTTTGGATGTATTTTTTTGCAAGTAATGGTAACAGCTTGAGCATTCTCAGGGCTGTCACAGTGTGTTGTGGTGGTTGAGGTAACCTGTGTTAAGAAATGAAGTGGCAACTCAGTGCTGCAAATCTTGTGCTTGGTGGATCTGGAATAAAAAAAAAAGCTACAAGCTCAGGCAATTGCATGGACAACAGCAGCTCCCTTCTGGATGCAGATACAAACCTCGTTCCTTTTTTTTTCCCTGCAAGAAGCCCTCAGGTTAATATTTTTTAGGAGAAAGCTGTGTGCAAGTGAGAGAAATGCTGTGTGTGTGGCTCTCCCAGAAATCCTCATAAATTCCAGCCAGCACAACTTTGCTCTGTGACTGGCACTGTGTAACATCTGCATTTGAGAGATTTCTGTACTTTGACCAGAAACCTCCCAACTGAATCAAAGTCTTGATCTTCATGGAAGGGCTCCTTCCAAAGGTACCCATCCACTCTGAGGCCCACCTGGACACAGCTTCTTTGATGCCAATCACCCCGACATGTTTACTCCTACTGCAGATATTTCCTCCTGGAAATGAAAATTCCTTCTCACAATTTCTTCCTTTTTGCCCTCTGGGAGATACAAATGTTGTCAGTCAGCTGGGAGATTCATCCTCCCATCAATTAGTTACCAATCCTGGCCTTGCTTTATTCTTGAGGAAACAGTGAGTCCTTGTGCTGCAGGAACTGAAAGGCAGAAAAGGAGGTGACCTTGCAGGGGTTCAAGAACGAGGTGGGATCTAGCATTGAAACCCTCTGAGTGGTTTCATGTTTATAAGCTGGAGCTGGGCTCAAGGTCCCTGCTGTAGGTCAGGGATAGGGGAATGTCTCATTTTCTCTAATTTTTCCATATTCCTACCCCTCTAACCCAAAGCTTTCCTGTTCTGAGAGGCTGAGAAATTGTTTCTGCTTTGGCAAATAGTGCTGTTCTCCACAAGCACTCCTGAGTTTTGGTTTGGGAGTGTGGGGAGCTGTGGTGAAAGTGCTTTGACCTTCTCAAGGTTTTAGCAATACCGTTTCTTTGTTTCCCTTCCCCAAATGAATGAACGTGCCCCAAGGCACAATTACAGGCAGGCTTCAGAGAAGGAACTCAGTCAAACAGAAAACAGAAAGTAACCAAGCCCTTAGGCTTATTTAGTGTGATTTTCCATTTCTCAAAAGGAATTTTAAAAAGCATTTAGATTATTAAAAATCTAGTGATTTAAAATCCTGTTTGTTGTCTGCCTGCTCATTCAAGTGCTCAATTACTATTCAAAATCTAGTTATCAGACCTCTCTTTCCATATGGTTTTTGGGGCAATTCTTCTTCTATTGGAACTGTCACTATCCATCGTTTTGCTGTCACCTGTAAGAGAAGGATATTTCTGCTGCTCATAAATGCCAGATAACTTTTCAAAATCATAAGGAAAGATGAAGAAAAATAATTATGTATGGTCAAAACATGGTTGCAGTGTTGCTGTGAATGTGGGTGACCAAATGCCTGAAACCAAGATATAAGATGCCTGTGAGGCTCTGAAGCTGATACTCCATCGGTGTAGGAAGGAGGCCAAGTAAGATGACAAGTGAAACATGGTGGTTCTGGGAATTTCTAGCAGGCTTATGGTTCACACGTGTATTTCATGTGAAAGCATGTCACGTGCCTGTCCTGGCTGATCTTGTATACAGCTGTTGAACAAAAGTATGTGGAAGAAAGCTTGCATGCAAATCTCTTCTGTGGGTGCCATACAGAGGTGTTTCAGTCCAAGAGATGTTAATCATTGGGGCTGGGCAAGGAAGTACTTTCAGCAAAGGGCTTTTGTCCTGAGGAATGGCAGGTTTTCCCATCTAGAAAAAAAATAATTTTTAATATGCCTTTTGTTTCTAGAGTTAATAGGGCAATTTTTAACATAAGGCACTGCTAGCTAGTACAGAAACGTAGGCACCAACAAAGCAAAAAGCAAACAGAAAAGGAAGGCAAAAAGGCTTCTAAGGTTTGCTGGAGTTTTGCTTGCATATATCACTTTAATAGGGTAGAAAGGAATAATTAGAGGATTGTCACCAGAGTAGAAACAATTCAGCCTTTAATACACAGAATCACAGAATCACTGAGGTTGGAAAACACCTCAAGATCACCAAGTCCAACCTTTTTCCAATCCCCACTTTGTCACCCAGAGCACTGAGTGCCACATCCAGTCTTTCATTGGACCTCCAGGGATGGGGACTCCAAATCTCCCTGGGCAGCCCATTCCGATGCCTGACCACCCTTTTCAGGAAGAATTCCTCCTGATGTCCAACCTACTACTGAGGTCCAAACCTCTCCTGGCGCAGCTTGAGGCTGTTTCCTCTTGTCCTATCCCTTATTGCTTGGGGAAAGAGCCTGATTCCCACCTTGCTGTACCCTCCTGTCAGGTAGATGTGTATAAATTTTCTTTTAATTATTGCAGTGCACTTTATTACCTAAAATCTAGCACACCATTCATGATAATTGACACTCTACTCCCTACCTGTAAACTCGTTATTTTCTCCATCATTAACATTTCTCAGAAGTGAGTCTCTGAAAACTGTAGACACTTTCAGACATTACAATTTATTGCTTACTTCGCTTATAAAGAGTCTTTGATTCTTGATGTGATATAGATTATATGTAGAATTGTGAACGTAGTATTCAAGAGACTGCCAGAATTCCTGTGTCTGCACAGCTTCAGACCATCAGTGTGGCCTGGACCCTTGAACGCTAAATAGTAAAAGCATGAACCCCCTCAGATGGAAAAAAAGAGCTGAACTTCTAATGAATTAGCTCATTCTTTAAGCTTTTGTGCTGATTGTTAAGAAATTATCTGAAATAATAAGAATAAAACACTCTCAAATTTGGGGCTGTACATCTTCTTTAAGTTTCTGCAAAAAAGCAGCAAATGCATGGAAATGAGAACTATTGCTCATCAATGACCAGCTGATCTTAGAAGAGCAGGTTTCACAAACATCTGTGTTTACACTGGCTTCACACGGTGACAAAAGAGTTGAGAAGCTGCTTTATGGGAAGTCTGGGGAGGTAGGCCAGGAATAATAGAAAGAACATACCAGTAGATTTGGTAGTTTGGTGACCTTCTTTAACCAATGCATGATCCATATTGAGCTATTATCTTAGAAACCAAAAGGATTCTTCCTTGACAAGCTGGGAAGCCTTGGCTACTTATGTTAAATTATCCTATGACTTCTCAGCTGCAAGATTTTCTTGTTTTCTGAAGTCAACAGACAAACACCATTCCCATGTGGCTCAGCTGCATGGATTGGGGAGATATGTTAAGATGATTCTCTCAGCCACCAGATGTGACAACCTGTTTTTATATGGAGTCAGTTTCAAGAAGTATTACTTACTTAGAAAAGCAGAAAGAACTGAAGAGTTTTGTTCCTTCCTTGTACCTTATAAATACTCTCTGAAATCCTTTCTTGGAGTGACCCTGAATGGGTTCTCAGCCTTTCATGAATTGCTTTCAGGTTTTATTTCTGAGGAGTTTGCACAGTTACAGAAAAAAAATATTCCTGGGGGATTCCCTAGGAAGATCTGTCTGTCTTGTTATGGTATACATTTCTTATACTGTCACAAGATGAAATGAGGGGCTCCCCTGACAAATATAAAAGTTATATGAAAACCCATCTATTTTTAGATGATTTAAATCAGTCAAGAGGGAAAAAACATTTCTTTCCAGGACTGTAATTTTCCAGATGACACCATTTTATTACACGGTGCCATACCATGAGAAAAAGCATTCTTGTGGCTTTTGAACTGGAAATCCTGTAGGAATGCTATTTCTGGCATTTATTTGCTGTGAAGCCAAGCACACATGGAGAGCAGACAGACTGACCAGATACAGTTTGTGGTATTAAGGCATTCAGAAAAGTCCCTGCCACCCTTTTCCAGTATCCAAAGTGTTGAGTGAAGTTGAAAAATGATCAATGAAGATAAAATCTGAACTCCATGATCTGATCAGACAGCCAGACTTTCACACTATTAATGTGCTCCTTCCTCTTGCAAAAATGCTATTTTGGGAATTCAGCTTTTCTTTCTTCATATACTGATGCTTCTAAAATAATTCTTGGTAATGAGTAAGGTTTTTTTGCAAAGTGGGAGTGAGAGTTGAATGCACACTTTGAAGAAAAACCAAATGCCATCACTCCATTTTAACTGGGAAGTTTTTTTTTTTTTTTTAATTTACCCAAATACCACATGTGAACATTCAAAAAAGATGTTTATTGAGGAACAGAAATGAGTTTAAGCCCATTCTTTGGTCACCTTCTAAAGCTGGCAGGGATAGTGAATTCAGTGTGACTACCCATGCAAAGAACGTTTTTGCATGGTAAGTGCTTATGCTTAAGACTTTGTACCATCAGATACTTCCTGTAGTCAGTTAAACAGAGTAGGCTGGAATTTTTCTTTTTCATAAAATAAAATTTTAAAAAAAGGCACTAGGCTCTGAATTTTTTTAAATATAGTTATGTCTCTCCACAGCCTCTCTCATAGGAACTGCTCTAAAATGATAATCTGCCTGAATGGAGCAAAAACCCTAATAAATATGGTGCATTCCTCTTTAAAAAGTGTATTTATTTAGTAAGTTTAGAAACCACTCTGAGGTTAGGTTACAGCTATTGGGATTAGAGGGCGTCTTGTGGGCAGTTCAGACATCAAGCTATAGGTCCATGGAGTGAAGCTGAGCTGTTTCTAGCCTGATGTCTGAATTATGAATTAGGTTCATTCTAATTCCAATGGGGTAAACCTCAGAGCAGTTTATATACTTATGGCTAAGTGCTCCTAAAATACAGGCTATTTATTTAAAACATACACGTAAAATGTAATATCTAAAGAAGATGTCTGTCCTAGTGATGCTGGAGCACAGCAACCCAGCCAAATAAACTCTGAATTCTGACTTTGGAGCCCTCAGAAAGGGATGGCACAGCTGGCTTTAAGCCATCTTCTGCTATTCCCAGCTAGCTCAGATCCCTGCTTGGCTCAGGATGAACTAGAGTGTCTACAAGACTAAATTAACTTTCCTCAGCCCAAGACATTTGCCTCTTCTTCAACCATGCCTGTCATGCCAAAGCTGGGAGAGCTGGGGTCATGATACCATCCCTTGACCTTTCCACTCAGGAAAGTTCTGTAGGCCAGGGACACCCTGCGTGATTGGCTCCTCTCTCTTGATCACTGGAGTTGTGCAAAAAAAACCAAATCTACTTTTTAGTCTGGTTGGATATTTGGGAAGTACAATGGAGCTGCAGGATTGGACAGAAAGACCAGGATTTATTAATAGCATTAATAGCATCAGCAATTGCTTCCATGTGGAGCCACCCTAGTCTCTGATCTCATTCCAGCAGCTGTGAACATCTCACCTTAGCCATCACAGGCCTTTGACCCTGCTGCTGGCCATTAGTGGCTGTGCCACTAAAAGACGGCTTTTCCACAGGGACTGCTGTCCTTGTGGGGCAGAACACTCAGTGAGGTTCCTGCAGGAGCCAAAGCCATCCCTCCCTCTACTCCTTTTGCTCAGGCTACCCGAGAACCTAAAGGAGTGACAGCATCTGATGTTATCTTCCTGGGATGGGAGTGGAACAGAAATTACCCACTATTTTAGGATATCTGAACTGGCTCCATCACTAGGCAAAAAAAAATTAGTCAGTTTACACTCTGTTTCTCTCTTCCCTCTTCACCATGCTCCTTTAATTTCCAATCCAGGAAATAAGTGGGACAAAATACCTCTCAAGTAATTACTTCTGCCTTGGCATTGAGTAAGATGTAGAGAAGTCTTCTCAAAACAGCCATTCCTCGATTTTGTTAGAAGGTGAAGATCTTCTGCAGATGCAGAAGCACCGAGTGTGTAGTGGACACAGAGGGCAGATTTCTTTGGACACTGAAGGATTGCCATAGGGCTGAAGGAGTGCATAATTAATTAACGTGGGGATACTGAGACCAAAGATCTCTTCATATAAATTTCTAGGAGTTGGCAAAACTAAATGTCACAAGCAAGCTAGTGGGAGTTAAAAACTGAACATGGATAAAAACCGCTGTTATTATTTTCTGCTTTCAAAGGAACTAAATATTAACATTTATGGAGGCAGCAGAGTGCTTACTCACAGCTCTTGGATGCCTGAGACTGACCATACCACAGTAAATATGCGTGAGCGTAATGTGTATATTGAACTAATCCCTCTCCCCCAGCTGTCCAAATCCATTCAGAGACACTTGGGAGGCAATACTTCATCTGGCATCACTGAATTTTGGGTTGGGATCCACTTAGTACAGGAACAAGGAGCTGAGTGCTTTCAGTGGACTGTTGGGATAGTAGCGAACTTCCCATGTCAGTAGGTAAGTAAGGAAGGATTTTGGAGAGTGAGACAAAAGCAGTGAAAAACCGGAATAGCAGATCTCTCTGTTTCACTCTGCTTTGACAGGCTGCTCATGTGTCTTCAAACCTCTCTGGATTGCCGCCCCAGGGCGGGACAGCAGGTCCCTGAGGTGCAGTGGTCCTACAGAGCAGACAGGATGGCTGGGGAAGGGCTCAGATTGCCTGAAATGTGTTAGAACCAGCTGCATGCCTGGAACGGTATTACATTTTTTTGCTGATAACCAATACATATGGCCAGAGGAAAAATTCTCAAGGAAGGTGTCATAGAAGAATATGCATCAGTCAGAAAAAGGCAGAATTACAGTGAAAAAAATAAACCCTTACAACAGATGAAGTACCCATCAAGTGACAACAGCAGTTTATTTTCTTTGAGCAAAAGTAATGGATATACTTAGACATAATCCTACCCTCAAGTGTTTTAATTCTGATGGAACTTCTTATTGAAAAGAGACATCAAAATGGAAAAGTGCACCCTAATGGAAGTAATGTCATAAAGCTGACAGCATTTCTACAAGGTAGGTTGACACCTAAATTAGCTAAGAAAGCAGGCTTGAAACATGATGGGAAAAAAAAATAAAATGGATAGGAAAGAAAAAGTTTTGGAATGAATCGGTATTTTTGTTATTTGTTGAGTGTTTTCAAGTCTGTGTTTTAACAGCTAATTAAAGCACAAAGGATAAAAGAATTGTTTTGTTCCGTCTTCCCTGTCTGTTGACTGGCTAATCAAGAAATCTCCAGGCCTAGATGGAAGTTCATAATCACTTAGGATTTCTCTTTGCCCCCATGTTTTACTTGAAAATGCACTTTGTTAAACTTGCAATTCATCCTGTACCCTTGAAAACAAAAAGACAAATGTAGTGGGTTCAAACTTTCATGTCTCTTGACTTCTTGATGTTGTTATTGCAGATATTGCTTATCTGCACAGAATACACCAATACACCAATTCATTCCACACAACGACCAATGTCACATTGTAGGCTGATCTATACACAATGCTGATATGACCAGACTTGCTTATATAACACCATGGTTTCATTTGTAAGGAGGCAATCTTTTTCCTCAAATATTTGTGGGTTATTAAAATCACCCAGCAGGCTAATGAGCCCCACAGTGTGTGTCTATGTGATTCCCAGTAAATTTTCTCAACTTAAACAAAACCAAATTCGCGTAACTCCAGGAGCACCTGAGGAAAAAAAAAAAAAAAAAAGCATGAAAGCATGATTTAACAAGGCACAGTTCCTTTTTAGTTGCCTTCTTGCTCCTCCTGGAGAAAGTCTTACATTTGTACTAGCCTACAGAATACTTAGAAAATATAGAATTTATGGAATATATTGAGTTGTAGTATCACAGAAGGACCCGAAAGATCATTTAGCTCCACCCCCCTGCCATGGACAGAGACACCTTCCACAAGACCAGGTTACTCCAAGCCCCTTCCATCCTGGCCTTGAACAGTTCCAGGACTGTGACAAATAACTGCAATACTGCATGCAGGATATGGCATGATGGGAAGAAAGCTGCTTATGTGCAAACTGAATTTCTGGTTCATGATGAGTCAGGCAATGCTATATTTCAAGTCAATGGATTTAATAAAACAAGAGGCTTCAAGATGGGAGATGATTTTAGAGAACTCAGCTTAAGTTCCTGGAATGCAATTTTCCTTCTCCACTAATACAAGAGTTTCTTTGCCTGGTGCAGGGAGCATGATTTGATTCCCTATCTTCAACGAAGGGGGAGGAATAAATATAAAAGAACTAGAAAACATTCATGTATAGACATTCACACAAAAAAAAACATCAAAAAAAGGCATAACCGTTAGCATGTGGGTTGGAAGGAAGTTCTTTCAGATGCTCTCAGGACATTCAGACTTCCAGTCTCCTCCACTCAAAAACTCAGCTTGACAGGTAGACCAAGCTGGTATAGTTTTGGGATGATGAATCTATGATTGAAACCACCTCTCTAAGAAATAGTAGAAAACATCTCTGGTATCTCTGTCAGCATGTCTGATGTTTTGAGACAGTCCAGAAAACATTTCATAAAACAAGCTTCCATGGCTCATTGCTTTAGGTTGATTACTCATATTTTCCCTTTGTAATAATGTTTTCCTAAATGCATTTCATTCAACACAGTGTTTCTCTGGCAACAAATGGCTGGTCATTGTTGAATAGCAAGCATTGCTTTGATGACTTGAGTACTTCAGTGCCCGTTTGCATAGCAGAATCCTCTGCAGATCTAACACAGCCAATTCCTTTTGTCAAAATTTTCAGGAGGCTGAGCTTTAAAAGTGCACGGCTTTCAACAGCAGAAAGATGAGTGCTTCATCCCAGAAGTATTTGACATTCAAGAAAGCTTCTTGTGTCATAATGAGGCCAATGAAAACTAAAAGGCCTTGTAAAATATCTTCACGCACATGTGCAAAGGCACCTTGGGACAGATGAGAACTGTCTGCTTAGGGCACTTGTGTGGCTTGGCAGAGAATGCCTTAGTAGAAGTTTAAAATCAGTTTTTATAACCCAGCTGACAGCCCCAATCAGAAGGCTATCATCCACCCTGAGGTTACTTGGTCAGCCTCTCCTGTCTCATATCATTGTGGCACATGGGTTTCTGCATTCCCACGCAGTCTAATCTCTGATACATGGTAAGAGGATTTCCATGTTAATTATTTTTGCACACAGAAAAAAAGTTATAACAAGATTTAAAATACAGTAATTTTAATCTGTTTCAGGGTGACCCCCAGATACTTAATATTCCTGCCTTTTAAAATATATGTATTTGGCTAGGCCTAACACTCCACTGGATTTCTTTGTCCTACTTTTCTGAGTCTTATGTACAGTTTATTTTGATGAAGGTTGGCTGTGAGTCTATTGTCAGACCTGTAGCTTAGCCTTTTTCTCATTACAGAGCAGTCCCACTTATCTGAATAAATAAGTATTTTTTTTCAAAGAAATGAGGGTTCCAGGTGAGTGTCAAATCACTGAAACTAGACTTCACAGAAAAATTCCATTCAAAATTCAGAAGCAATTTTGAGAATCAAGGTTATGCTAAATTAAGATATCCCCATTAAGAACTATGGTTTTATGGAACTGGTAATTTTGATATTAAATATAATGTCAAAGGACAAGTTATGGGTGTTTGTGTTTTTCTGCAGACACATGTAAGGTGAACATCCCAACCTGAGCAAAGAAGCATTATTGTTTTGCCTCTGAGAGAAAAATCCACTGATAAGCCTAACTTGATTTTGATAGACAGAATAAACTTCAGGATTTCTGGTCTTAATTTAAATGAGGATTCTTCCAACAGATCAGTGCTCTTTCACTAAACTATGTAATAAAATTTCTGTGGGATCAAAGACATGCCACTTCAGAAAAGCTGGCCACACATTCATTCCTTGTCATTTCTAACATCCACCCAGGATGCTTGGAGCTCCAACCCTTACCTCCTCAGTTTAGGAACATCCTTGCCATTAGGAACTCTTGGCTACCTGGACAGCTCTTATTGCACCAGGATGAGAGCTGACTGGGGAGTAATTAACTGGACACTTCCATTTATCTCTTCATGCTGGATCAACATGGTAAAATGAAGAATATGTACTTAAAGCACTTGAAAGGCAGTAAACCTTAAAGTGGCATCTAATCAACCTGTGGAATTTTTTGCTGTGGGACATGGAGACAAACATTTTCAGAGCCAGAGTGGGATTAAGCACTATAGGAATAATGAATAAGAATAATACCTGTAGTTAACTTGTGAGGTTAAAGTATTATGAGGTTTATCAGCTCTTTTGCTTCTGGGCATAAACTGCCATCTCAACTTGTGAAAGAACTCATCTCTGCTCCTGCCTGTTGCTCAGGGCCGTTTGTGGGATGCTTTCCCAGGGTGTGGGGCACCTGAGTAGGTTGGTGCCTGAGGGGAGGACAGCAAACCAGATGGTCAGTAAAACCTGTAGTGGAGCACTGGATATGATCCCCCTGCTTCTGAGGGATTCCACAGCCCATGTGAGAGGAAGGCAGCACAGCCAGTGGGCTGCCTTATATTAAATCATGTTCTCAGAAAATCGTCAAGGCTGGGATGCGATTTATCGTCCAGTTATTGCACAGCTGCTTTTCCATGCAAGATAGAAGCCCTCCATTATGTGTATGTGTCTTCTTAAAAGGAATTAAACTCTCTTGCCATTTGTTATGAGATCACACTTGTCTGCACATTCTCTCTCTGTCTTTTTGGTAAAAAGAAGCTAGAAGAAAATGGCTTGAACATTCCTGTCTTTTAAAAACTTTCTGTACTGTCTCTTCACAGACAGATTATACGTATGCATGTTATGGCTAGAAGTAAATGCACAGGCATTAACTAACGCAGCAGGTGTTTTGGGGATTTTTCAGCTCTTGAATTTTTGCACACCATTAAACAATTAGCTGTTTGCCCTCAAGGACTGGGGTTTATAAAATGGAACACTACAGCAAGGAACTCAAAATGGCACCACTTAGATGAGGGTTTTTGTTCTCAGACTTGTATATTAAGATTAAAACTTTAAGGTTCTGGTTGTATCAAAGTGAAACTTTGGATTTAGACTGCAAAACTGTGTTTAGGCTGCAGGAGAGCAGAGACAGTACTGTTGGTAAGGGTGTTACATTTGAAAACAGTGTAAAGGATAGCTCTCTTCAGGCAGACATACACAGGCTTCATATAGCCTTGCAGGAGCATCTGATGGTCTTATCTCACAGAGATTAAAAAAGGGGAGAACATTCTGGCTGCCTTGAATGGTTAATGTAATCACACTGCTGCTGAGCAGCCTGGCTGAACCCAAACAAAAGAGACTGATGCTTTCCCTCCAGCTGGCTTCAAGGAGCTGGTCAATGTGTTAGATATGGGGATAAAGGGATGAGGAACCCAATCTAAATGTTTGGGTTTTTTTTTATTCCTGTACTCCATTCACAGCTTTATTCCTAAAAAGGGTAAGGGCTTCCATCCATGGAGCCCCTGCCCATCAGTCTGTCCATGAGCTCCATTGAGCTCAGGCTTGAGCTCCCAGGGTGCCTGAGAGGTGTTGCTTGTCCCTTGCTGCCATGAGTTGCTGACTACATTCCCAGCCTGTGCTCCAGCCCTGTTTGTGATCCTGTCTCTGCTCTGAGCTGCAATGTTGCTAGTCTTGTCTTTGATTCTCTCTCCCATCTTGACCAGCTGCCTTGAGTTCCTAGATGGACCCCAGGCAGTATGGGTAGCCTTGTCTCCAGCTGTCTCCAAGGGCTGCTGTGTTATGCAGTAAACATGTAATAATCCAAGATGTGTTTGGCATTGTGCTGTAGCTCTGAGGATATTGCCTGGCAAAGCCAAAGGCAGAGAGGAAGGCAGAGAGAGCAGCAGCCAGGGCAATGTGCTGGTTAATGCTGAGAGGACTAATTTACTCCCTGTGAGCCACCCAATGGCATCTAATTGTGCCTGTTTGTCTAGTTCAGACACGTAACTGAACAATGTCCTGATTCCAGCTCGCTGCCAGAAGGGCAGCTTATAAACCCTTCTCAGACAATGTACAACCTCCTTCTTCCTTCCCGTGAAAGCTCCCGGGACTTGACATGTGCGGGGGTGGTGGAAAAATGGAGAGACAAGAGGAGGAAGGGTGAGACAAGCAAATATCCATCACCAGCCATGCCCCATAGAGAAAAAGGTTGTGATAGTAAATGATGCATTTTATGGCAGAGAGGAAATGCCCTCATCCTATGAGCTGTGGCCACTTCCGAGTGCCCCGGCCTGGGGCTCTGGCTACCTGAGGAGGAGGGGTAGGTCCCTGGCTGTGCTGGCAGACGAGAAGCCTGCAAGCTGGGAGGTGTTGTCCCTGGTGGATATAAAACTCTTACAGGTGCTTCCTGCCACTGGCTCCAGCCCTGGCTCCACACCAGGAGGCAGGAGGCTGTGAACAGATGATGTAGTTGTGTCTGGAAGTTCTCAGGTGGCAATCACCCATCAGAGACCACCACAGCAAGCATGGATCAACACAGTGGGATGGGTTCAGATCTGGGGAAGGTTGGGAACTGTAACAGGCTGTACTTTTCTGACCTGGAAAAAGGACACAGGCAAGGAATGGCTAGCAGTTTTAGTTTGTGGAATTTCTAGCAATAGTTGTTTCATTTTGTCTGAAATGCACTTTGACCCTTGCCTTGAAATGAACTTTATTGACACTCATCCACAGCACACCTAGGGGATGGTCAAAAAGTTCCACAGGAAAGGTCTATGTCATGATATCTCTTACAAAGTCCAAAGAAAAAGAGGCTTATACGAGGTCTGACAAAGCTTGTAAGCAGAGCTTTAACCCTTTCACCAAGAGGAGCCTTTTCTCTCAGCCACTAGAGCATTTTTCCCCCTCTGTTTTCTTCTTCATTCTATTTATAGCCTGCTCTGGTTTAACTTTCCTTGGCCATCAGACAAGTGAGCAAGTCTTTTCTCTGCTGATCTTACAACTGAGCTTGTTTATACATATACAAGATCTCTAATTACAGAGCAGTGTGATTCCCCAAAAAACATCCCCTGGCCCCCACTATACAAATTCATATAGAACTTCTTTTCTGCAAGGCGAAACACATTTTTAGAGTTTATAGACAAAGCTGTTTTGTGTATATGATTTTCTCTCCTGTCTCAACCCTTTCCTTGCTAAAAGGCATAGGAATGAAAAAAAAAAAAAAAAAAAGAGACAGGGCAGCTGGGAAATCTTAGACTAAAGAGCAGATTGCATTTCAAAACGTTTTGATCTAAAAATAATAATTCTGTTTTCTCCTTCCCTCTCTTTCTTTCCTCCTCGCCCTTTTGTAAAATGTGATTCATTTTCTCTAAAGAAAAATTCCCATCCGAGGAATTTATGAACTATATAACACTTCAGTGAGACTGCTTTTACATGCAAGACACAGTTCTTATTCTGCAAACTGGATCTGAGCTGAGAGCAAGCCTGAAACCACTATTGTGATTTCTGCAATGTTATGTAACACTGTCCGTGCATGCCCAAACATCCGTGTGTGGTAACAGGAAAAATGAGGCCAGAATTCATGGCCAGTTATGTTGGGAATCAGCTGCTTCCATGGATTTCACATTAATTAATAAATGTCTGGGCTTTGTGGACTTACTGCTACCTCTCAAAGGACCCTTCCTACTGAAGTTTGTGGGTCTACCCTTCTTATATGAAGATCAGAAGTTTTCAGCTGTGTGAGTTGAACAGGGGGTTTGGTTGTTGGTTTGGTTTTGGTGTGTGGGTTTGGTTTTGTTTTTTTTTTTCATTTCATTTCATTGGTGTTTTCAAAAGCAAAGAAGAATTTTGCACCTTTTCAATCGCCACTCAGCTGCAGGTAAAGAATGTAACAGCTTGTGAGAGTGCAGCTAGAGCCAATAATAATTTGACTGACATGTCCTGGCACTAAAATGCCTATTAAACCTCACTCTGTATTTTCAAGGTGGAGGTTTAAATGCTGGGCACTTGTTTGAGCTGAAAATTCCCTCTGTTTATAGACCCAAAGAGCCTACATCCATGAAAGATTCTCAGAAGGATCTAATATTTCTATGGATGATAGAATAAATCCTTCAGTGCCGCAAATTTTCCAAGCCATGGAAGTTTCCAAGCCCAGTACGTTTCCATATGTAACACACACTTTTCCACACAGGATCCCAAAGATTACTTGGAAAACCGTGGAGGCTGGTTGACTATGATAAGGTGGTAAAAGTTTTAGGAAAATATATATTTACTTTTAAGAATTTGTAGGGAAATACACCAATTTTCCCATTAGGGGTTAACTGTGGATTCTAGGAATTACAAAATTCATTACAGGAACAAATAAATTCAGATATTTAATGGAAATAATTTCAGTGATGAATGAGGCATCTCTATTTGGAAAAGTTTAACAAGATATATACTCTTGTTTTCTAGAAAGGCAGCTTTTTGATTTTATGTAAGATATGCACACTTTTAAAGCCAGCTCCAAAGTAAAATCACTGATATTCTTTCCATGGATTTGAGAGAGTTCCAGTAGGTGGGAGGTTAGCTCTCCTACCTACACTGCCAGTAACCAAAAGAGGCCTTTTAAAGAGCTGTTTATTACATGGTATGGTAGAACAAAATTTTTCAGTACAACCCCCTGTCTCCTGCATCTTGCAGTGCAAGCACAGGTTAGTGGTGCCTGCTGGAAGCTGCCTGGGTTCTTAAGGTAGGATTTTAAACAGAGCATATGTTTGTTTCCTTCTTTACACACAATGCAATAAAAGCTTTCATCAGCATCTAGAATATCCCACAGGGTGAGAGGCCATAGCCTTGGTTTGACACATATTCCCGTGTTGATTTCAGCAGGATTAAGGATGCCCTGTTACAGAAGGCACTATACTTGTGTAGGTGTGTAGGCACATAGATTATTGAGGTTGATAGCCCAAGTATGCCTTCTGCTTTCTTCCTGCTTTGTGGCTGGAGCTTTTTACCTCTAATTGAGTAACATCATCAATTTAGGGATGATTCATAAGGTTTCTACAAGTGCTTTCCAATCCAATATCAGCAAGGATTAATACATAAATTAAGCCAGTATTTGCATCAATGATGTGGTTTTGGGTTGTTTTTTGTTGTTTTTTTCCCCCAGAATCCAGAGATGTGGAAAACTTTGGAGTGAGATCTTGCATTCATGGATCACTCTCTGCCCCAACCCCCTGGAACGGGGATGAAACAGCACAGGGATGTAAGAGCAAGGATCTGAACTGTCAGATCCTTGTAGAACATCAGAAAATCGGCATCTTGCAGCTGTGCAACAGCTTTTATTCCCCTCTTTGCTGAGAAGTCAAATGAAAATATTTAGGAGGGTCCAGCTGTAGGAACTGAGCCAAGCTGGGCTGTGTCCCTGGATTCCTGCCATAGACAGGAATGACAGGATTCTCCTGGGTCTGGCACACAGGAGGCATAATTACACCAGTGGTACCTGCAGGAGGCTCTCAGAGGAGCTAGGTTCCTGGAACTGTGAAAGACAATGACTGCCACAGGCATCAAATATTTATTTATATAATCCCTTCTCACTAATCCTCTGTGTTTGGACCCCACTGAGGACTTCACATCTTACAACAGGAGGTGTTGCTGGGTGTCTGTGATTCTGAATTATAAATGGTCAGGCAGAAAGACTGAGAACCTGGCTTTTCTACAGTCCCCAAGCTTTCAAAACCCCACATTTATGGAGCAGAGAGGAGCAATTGTTCTCCCATAGCAGCAGCAGCAATTCCACACAAGCTACCTCACTGCTCTTCAACTTGCTGTGCTGTGGAGTATCTGCAGGATGAACACTGAAATAGTCATTGTGATAGCCATGAATTTGATTAATCATTCACATAGTTGTAGTTCTAATTGCATTTTGGCATTTCTATGTGTTTATGCTGAAAGCAAAATCATTCTTTCCTAAAGCAACAATAACTTTTGAAACTCACTAAACCTAAGCAAGCTTTTCTTGAGGAAAATATTATCTTACTTTTCCTTTCCAGTACACAGCTTAAAAAATATTTACAAAACAGTATGTATACTGTAAACTGTAAAGATGTATTTAAATAGAAACCTTTTTGTCTGGCTTGTAATTTTTAAAATCCTTCTTTTAATTAGAAAAAATGCATTTATATAAGAAAAGGAGGAAAATGTAATATAATGAAAACTAGGCTGTATTAGGAAAAAAGAAATTTTCATATGTCACAGGTAATACAAAGCTTATGATTTCTTTCAAAGAAGTCAGGCCAGATTCCTCCTAAACCAACCTGAAGCTGTTTAGTCCTGATGGAGGTCTGGGTGGTCTCAGATGTCCAGTCCAGTCAACCCTTTCTGTTTATGTCTGCCCTCCTGATACCCCTTTGGCAGCTCCACAGGGCAGGTGAGAATATATCCTGATGGATGATTTCAGGAAAGGTTTTAGATACTTGTTAGTCTAATGTTCTCCTACTGCATGACACCTTTTTTCCTTTGGTGGTTGATACATGATTGTGTAGGGATCACAGCCATTCTCTGAGGTGTGATTGGTAGGAATGGGGAGCAAAACTTGAGCTTCATCACACATGAAAACTGTTTATCAAGGGAGCCCAGAGTGGCTCATTCAGCTCTAGAATGAAATTTACTCTGTAAAGATTGAAAGTGAGGGGAGATGGACCCCACCTGAGCTCTGCTCCCACTGTGAACATGAATCACAAAATCCAGTGTCTACTTCTCTACCCAGTATAGAGCAGATGTGGGCAAAAATAGAATTGATGGCATTTATTGTGACAGCTGATGCTGGTGATTTGACTTCTTTCATTAAACAGATGACCAATCTGCAATTTGTTTTTAGATTGTCTAGATTATTTGTACCAGAAGTCCTTTGGGAATTTTGATTCTGCATTTCATGCAGACAAGGAAAAGGGTGGGCACATGGAAAATATGAATATAAAAATCTGCCGATTTTCCAGGCTCTGTGAAACACAGAGTCAGATGTCCCAAGAAATCTGGTGATACAGAAACTCCTGTTTGGTTTCAGGGATATGCTTCTTCAAGCAGCAGTAGGAATATGCAGGTGTCATATTTTTGTGCCAGAGAAAGCAGCTACACTCTGCTTTCCAGGGAAGAGAAAGATCATGCTTTCACATTATGGATGCTAAATTCTGAACCACACTGCCTGTACAGATTACAGGCCGCACAGCTTCTCAGGCTGGCCCTGAGAAAGTAGTCTGGGAAAGACATGAGAAAGAATTAAAACAATCCTCAGGGACACAAAACAACCTTGCAGGTGTTGTTTTGTGTTCCTTGTTTTCCTTGCAGGAGAAAGTCAGGGGGGTGGTGAACCCCACTGACCAATGATGGTAATGTAGCAGTTTACTAACCAATAAGAGTTTCCTTTCTGTACTTTCCATGTATCTGTCTATAAAGTAGGCCTGCAAGCAATAAACTAAGGGATCCTCTTGTTCTGACTCCCTCGAGAGTCTGTGTCGTTCTTCCGGCCGTTCCCAATTGGAACGACATCACATAGGTTTAGATGATAGAGAAAGACTTCTTCAAGATATCCCAATTCCAGTGTCAGAAGTCTGTAGTGAAACTCCAGAAAATGACAGCCAGCATGCAAACCTGCACCTTTGTTCAAACACCTGTTGGTTATTCACACAGAAACTATATCCTGGGTGCTGAGTTTTCCCCACAATTCTTTCTGTGGTTTCAAAGATTCTACCTTTCCTACAGCAGTGTGTGCTAGAGATTGGAGCACATCTTACCACTGTCTCTCCAGAGACTTACCTCTCTTCAGGGAAAAAAAAAGGAAGAAAAACACTGAACCTTCTTTCTTCCACACTAAAAGACCTTTGTCCCAAACCACACATGTAGATTTTAAACAGAAAATAATATGAAAGCACAGTGCTTCCTTTATAGCAGACCTTATGTGCCTTATGCAGCTTTCTGAGTTCCTGTGTCCATGGATTTATGATGTGCTCTACACTTTCCACATTCTCAGTGTTGTTTTCCCACATTTGAAGGAGAAATGATCAAGAGATTTGTGCTGGAGTGAAATTTATTCTGTCTTAAGCTGTGTAGAGGTTCCAAATTCACCACAGCATGGAAAATAAAAATGCTGTAAGCATCTTGGTCCCTTCCCAGGCATGCAGACACCGTGCCTTCTGTAGAAATGAACATTATATTCTTGTAATTACTGCTCTTGTCAGAACTACTTTTGCCTCTAATAGATCAGGTAAATATGAACCAGGAATATGCTATAATGACCAAGGGATCATTTCTGCATGGGAAAATAGGCCCCCAACCAAAGGAAAAGTTGCACAGCTCTGCAGAAGATGAAGCTTGTGTGGCCTTTCTGGTTATTTCGAGTGAATTACAGAGGCAAACCTCCAAGGAGATCCTTTGTTTAAGGGTAGGAAGCTGTAATTTAATGTTTTAAAAAAATGCCTTAAAGCCCATTTTAGGGCTGTGGTAAACAGCATCACACTGTCCAGTTTCCTCTGTGTGTGCTGGAAACTGAGTGACCATCAAGGCTCAGTGATGAAACCACTGTTCTGCTGTGAGGACAAGCTGGCAATGCCCCACTTCCACAGCACTTCCTGAAGGGACCACTGCCAGACTGGCCTTCAGGCTGACCTCCATGCAGCCCAACAAGGGACCAGCTGGGTGACCTCAAGTATTCCTTGGAAACATTGGTCATTACAACCATGGTGCAGTTCCCCATTGAGGAATACACTAATTCTGCTGTAATTCCTCAGTGGTTTGCCAGCTGCCCTTTCCATGGAACAAAAAAAAGATCAATCACCAAACCAAGTGAGAGTAATGACTGAATTTCTTCTTCCTCCAAGATTAACAAAACAGACACACCAAAATAAAATAAAACCATGCTTACAATTACTCTTTCCTTAGATCACCTATTAACCAGCTAACCAGCTCCCAAGACATTTACGTAGCTGGAATCAGTCCTTACTCAGGATTCCTGGGCATTACTTACACAGAAAGGAATTGAGACTTGATGAGGAACTTCTCCTTATATATCTTTCTGGTCCTTGAGTAAGTAGTTCCAACTTGACAAGCCTTTTGCAATTCATAACTTGATTAGGATGCCAGTGTTATTAAAAGATTACTGACCTCCCCTGGCTAATTTTAGAAATATTGATGTCATTTTGGCATGGTAAGTAGAACTATTTTCTGATCAGAGAATGCACATAACTGCTTAATGACTATGCTAATGCTAATGCTTAACAGGCTGCAGATCTATTTTTAGTAATGAAGGAAATCTTCCTGCCTTGAATCATTGAACATGCCCCAATGTTCAAACATTTGTTAGACCAATGTACAAAAAAGCTTATGATTTAGAGAACCATATAGACAGATAGCCATACTTTATTCTCTTCTCTGTGTTTGCATATTATCCATAATTCATTATTAGCTCTCTAATCTGGTCAGAACACAACAGGAATCAACCAAATATCAGGTGAGAACCAGTCTGGGGAAAAACCATGCCTTATTTTGGCTTGGAGGAATATTGTGACTTGCAGCCTAATATTTTCCCCTTTCCATTCCATTGCTTTTCCTTTTTGTTATTCTGTGGGGATTTGTAGACTCCAGTTGCTGGCAGCTGCAGTGAAAAGTGTTCCGTTTAATTCAGCTTAGTTGGATTCTAAGCAAACTCTAGGTTGTGCCTCTGTGGCTACATGCTCCATGGCCAAAGATGAAGTTCCCTTCTGTTTACCCATCAGGAACATGCAGGATATTATTATATAATATTATATTGAATAATTGCCTTACTGGAGTCTCATTATATCAAACATTCATTCTTTTAAGATTGTTTTAATTTTAGAAGATATTAAAGCTAATAATTGTTGAGACACTGAAGAAGCTTTTGTTCAAAACATTGGTTTATATTGTCAGATGGTGCAACTGATGAACATTTCTCACTGTGTCTCACTGTGCACTGGAGTGCACAAAAACAAAAAACAAAAATCTGAAAACCACAGTGTTAACCCAACAACTCCCTTATCTATCACTCAAGCACTGGGCTTCCAAATTTTACTTTAATGGAACAACTCAGGGTGTCAAAGGAAAAAAACATCACTCATGTGAACCTTTGCTACTTTGATCCTTGCTAAGCAATGGGCTGTGCTTAACTGGTGGTCTTGGTTTGGAAGACAGGTCTCCTGCTAGGGAGGGCAAGAATGAAAATGAAAATGTAGGCCCCCTCCCTCCGAATGATTATAATTTTGAAATCAAGGGGCTTTCAGGCAGAGCTCTGGGGATAGGAAAAACAGTTCTTTACTAGTATGTATAACAAGGCACACAAACAACAATAACTACAGCATTAACAACAAAACAGAACCAGGGACCCCGTGACAGCTTTCTCGGCTGAGATGGGAAGGGATGGAGGAGAGGCTTTGCTTCACAAACCCCTCGGGCAGTCAGTCCCGGTGCTCCTGCAGGGCTCTGAGGAACACTTAGTTGGAATGAGCTGAAATCCTGGGCTGGTGGCTGAGGTGTATCAGCAGCTCCGCGGCGGTGCCTGGCAGGACAGGAGGTGCGAGGCCCAGCAACAAAGAGGGGAGAAGGACAAGAAGCAACAGCTCCGTCTGGGTGATGGCGAATTCCCTTCTATCCACTTCAACAGCTCTCAGCAAAGTGTCCTTCTCCGAAGCTGAAGAAGCCCGCAAAACTGTCCCCACCCTCACCTTTTCCTGCCCCCTTCTCCCCTGGGCCCGGCCGAACTCTTTGTGTTTTCTCAAATACCCACCAAGTACCAGCAGTCAGGTTTACCCCGCAACGAATGGGTAAAAAATTCCACAGGTGAGCCAGAACTAAAAGGACACCTAACCCCCAACACGGATCAGTCAACACAGGCACAGCTCTTTTGCTCTCAGGTCGAGCAGTGGTGGATTCCTCTCCCCCCATCTCCTGCTTCCAAGGCCAGCAGAAGTTGCAGAGGCAGCACATTCAGCTCCCTCAGAAGGATGTCAGTGCTTGAAAATCTCACCTCGCCCTGTGGCCATCTCTCAGCATGGGCAGGCTCCCAAAGGAGTTTTCTCGAGATCTTCTTGAGGGAAAGATGATGCCAGAGATCTGACAAGGGGAGAGAGTCATACTTTGGAAACCAGCATGGCTTTACCACACCCACAAAAAAAAACCAAACCAAACCAAACCAAACCAAAACAAAACAAAAACAAAACAAAACAAAAAAACAAAAAACAAACCATGGATGGTAAAATTAGGGCTGGAAATAAGGCGTGCAGTTCTGTTACCACAGGCACAGCACAAAAGAGCCAGAGAAACTGGCATGGGAGCAAACTGTGTCGGGACCTGCGCAGAGATAAAACAGGCCTTGGAACTAGTGAGGAAGGTGAGATGTAGTGGAAAAGACCTGCTGCATTCTCAGTTGTTCTGATACCTCACAGTAGATGGCACTGCAGAATTCCCATGGACCACTGTATTCTTGGGCTAACTCAGGATTCATGGAAAACTCCTTTTCCTCTCCAAGGGATGTGATCAAGACTATTAGAACTAAAAATTAACATAAAAAGAATCGGTAGCAAATAAGATAGAAAATGGGAACTTTTAATAAAACTCCATACAACCCCAGAAAACCTTAAGAGAAAATAGCCTTAAAAGCATAAAATTAATGAGCAGGTTTTTAATTTATCACATTGGCACTAAAGATTCTATGTGAGTCTTAACTATTTGTATAGGGAACAGAAAACTAATGTTGGTATCAAAAGGTAAATAATATATTCAGGAAGCATCATAAAAAAACCCCATCCCAACCTTTCTTTCGCATTGACTAATGATTTTTGATTGGCAGAGGCAGGCAAAGCTGGGAAATAAAACATTCCATGATGGGTTTCCAACTGGACCACTGGACCACTGCTTCAGCCTTGGGCTCATGGAGTTCTGGAGCCCAAGGAAACATCCTTTACAAGGACTTCCAAAAGTATGAAAAGTGCAGTTTGGACAGGGAAGACGGAGCTGGCAGCATTACCTGTGGCTGTAAGGCCCCATCTGTAGAGGACTTTGAATATTGAATCAAATAACCTAATTGACATCTTCCCTACGGTCTGGCTCAATGCACATAACTATTTCTGAGTTGTATTGTGTCCACAGTGCCTGTAGATAATGGAATAAGGAGCTTGTGTTAGGTTGGTTTTTTTATGACACCTAATACCTTTACAGTGTCTTATACAACTGTCTTACTGCAATAATTCACCTGACAAATATTCCTTTCTATGCATGAAGGCTATGTGTTACTATGCATGCAAATCAAGGACATGGAATTGCCCTAATATTTTCAAGAACTGGGTTACAATGCAGAATTTTAATTTGCTCAGTTTAACCAGTCTGGTTTAAAAGCTTATGCAAGAGATTTCCCTGCAATCTTGGTAAGAGTCTTTCCTGCAGCTTGTTGGTTTGGGTCTTTTTTATTGCCACTTCTTGTTACCTGCGTTTATGAAAAGAAGACATCAGCTTGAAAGGAAAAATAAAAAGAGCAATTTTATTTTGTTTCTCACTGGTTTGACACCAGGACTGATCTGTTTGCTAGTGGAGAACATAATGCACAAGCACAGGGTTATACCTCTGACAGAAATGGAGAACTTGACAAGGAAGATACAAGGCCCCTTTAACCAGTCTGATGACAAAATAATGAGCTATTATTTTCAGAGTAGGAATTTTCAAAAGTCTCCAGATTCTGATATTCTATTTAGAGCACAGAAGATAAAGCAGGAACAGGAGGACTTTTGGCTGGATTGACTTAGCCTTGGGTGCCCTGGCTGAAGAAAATTCAGTGACTCTTTGCAAAACTTATCTTCTGTTTGAACAAGTGCAGTCAGAAAAGGATGAATAGCCTCATCATTGCTTTTACAGGAGACCATCATCTGTCTGTCTGAAATGCTTCTCCATGCTGTCATAGCTATTAACAGCCTTTCTTACTGTAAACACTATTTTCCTATCTCTATTTCTCATTCATATATTTTGTATTTATAGAAGTTCTGGTGTACAATTAGCTCAAGTGTATCCTGAGACACTTGACCACTTTTTCATCCTGGTTATGTGACCAGGCAATTGATGGAGCAATAGAAATGTTTCTTTCTCCCCATCTCTTTTTTTTTTTTTTTTTTTTAATAAGGAATGTTTACCACAGGACCAAAGGCAATTCCTTTGGCATATTTGCTTGTGCTTTCTGAATATTTATTTAGTATTATTGTTTAGTACTGAATTCTCTGATCAATCTTCAGTGACCGTAACTCCAAGAAAAAATTACACAGCTTCAGAAAGTGTGTTGGCAAATTCATGGCAGAAAAATCTACTAAGGCTATTAAATACAAAACCAGAAAGTCCCTAAACTGCGAATTGTTGGAAGTTGGAAGAGTGTTTCAAGGAAGTATCACTGTATCTTTTGCTCATAATTTTCCCTGGGCATCTGCTTTTGGCCATATTTAGGAACAGGGTCCTGAGCCAGACAGATCTTTGGTCTGACTTACTGCTTTTAAAATTTTACAGAAGTGTCATGAAAGAGTTGTGACAGATGCAGGGACACAGGTGAAGAAATGTTGGGGGGGGGGGGGTTGTTATAAATAACACTTTTTTTCCCCTTTTATTTCCTTCTTTCTTTTTCTCCCTGCCTCCTTCCCTCAAGTAATTAATTTGCTGTGTTTTGCTGCGGGAAGCCATTTAGCTTCAGTCATTGTTTTGCCAGACCTGGCCTTTGCAAATCCTGCCTAACAGCAAACGTTGTGAGGAAAGAGAAATCTCTCTATCCCTGGAGGAATTAAAGCTCTCAGTGAGAATTCACTGCTCTGATCCTTTGTGTAACCACAGTGTTGTTGCTGAGCTCCTGCTCTCTATTAGTCTCCCGTGCAGTCTAGGGTTTAACTTGGCAGAACTCAAGGTTTTCAGAGAAATTAGTTCAGCTCTTTAACCATCACGTTTACCAGCCCACATGCAAAATCCCTAAATATCAAAAGTCACAGATACTTTGAAAGCACATGAAAATCCATGACTCACATGACAGCTGTGACAAAAATGCAGTCCTTCTTATTGTGGTTTTGTTTATGGTCTTTCAGCCACCTTCAACTCTAGAAGTTCAAGTGAATTTTCAAATAAATGAGTAAAGTTTAATAGCAATACCTTGAAATTTTTGGTAAAACACAGGTACAGTTTCATCTATGTTCATCTACAGCTCTTTTGAAGCATGGGATAGTAATACTAAAAATATATTGTTTCCTTCAAAAGTATTTTTTTATATTTACTTCGTTTACTTAGTTTTAATATTTCTTTTTGTATGTCTGGTATGCAAGAATTTGAACTTATATATTTTGTCCCTCTTTCTTTTAAATAAACTCATATGATTATCAGCCACTGCTAAAAGTGTAGTCTTCAATCAGATGTGCGTCTTCAAGCATATGTTATGGTGAATCAAAAGAAAATTGGGAGGACTGTCAACAGAGATAGTTAACAGTTAGTTCATGAACAAATTGAACCATCACAGGATTTGAGACTTCACACAGGGATCACCTTACTCTGTACTAATGCCACCACCTAATGATGATATCAGCAGCCATTTAAATTCTCAAGTTGCTGCCAATAAAAATTATCTGGGCATGACAAGGCCCATTGCAGCTCTTATCTGGGAAGGGAGTGAGGGAATAGAGGGAACGTCTCCCAGTACATGTTGTTCTGGGAGGTGTGAGCTGTGGCCGTCCCTTCCCTTCCCTTCCCTTCCCTTCCCTTCCCTTCCCTTCCCTTCCCTTCCCTTCCCTTCCCTTCCCTTCCCTTCCCTTCCCTTCCCTTCCCT
>NC_031773.1:70299099-70324561 GCF_001522545.3 Parus major | reverse complement strand
CCTTCCCTTCCCTTCCCGCACCTTCCCTTCCCGCACCTTCCCGCACCTTCTCTTCCTTTTTCCCATGGTTTTCAACTTTGCCATTTACTTGGCATATTCTTATTAAAGAGCTTGAAACGCCACTTTGGTTGCTTCACCCCCAATAGTAATGCTTCTTAACTTTTAAGAATTTATTTACTTTTTTAGAAAATGGATGTAATTTTATTTCTCTTATGACTTCTTTTCCCCTCATTTTGTGTCTTGGTGAAATGTTCTTATCTGCAAGAAAAAACATTTTTCTCTTTTTACTACCATATATTTTAGAATCACATCTTTGAGCAATTCCTCCTGAAGACCTGTTGGCTGCTTTCTGGCTTTGACTTCTTTTGAAGAAATTGTAACCTGTTGGGCTCTAATTATAATGACTCCAAGATTCTCCAGCTGCCTTGGATTTTACTATTTCCTCTTGCTATATTTCTTCCACTACTCCACCTCTTCTTTGCCTCCAAACTCTTCTGCTCTTCTTCTGATGACCGGAATTAAAACTTTCACTAGCAGAAATTATGGTGTGCAGCTGTGCACACTATTTGCTGATTCCAGATTCTTTCCCTCTGTTTATGCTTTCCACACAGATTGTTGCTGCCACTGGAAAAACAAATTAAATGAAACTGGTACCCAGCTCACTGGTGAAACTTGCCATAAACAAGCTGGGGAACGCTGGAGCGGGAAGATGGCCCTAAGAAACTGAAATGAAATAAAAAGCCCAGCTGCAAGCAACCATTTAGAACAAATGTCTAGAAAGTATCCTGAAAGTGAGGTGTCCCAAAGGGGGATGACTGTGAGTTGGTTTTTATTTAATTTAAAAAGTTTTGGTGTCTTTCTCCAGATTGGGGAGGTAGAACATTGACTTTGAGGCCTTGAGAAGGATTTCTAGTAAAGGACTGATCTCCATTCTCCTATTCTCTGCAAACTGTTTTGTTTGCTAATTAGTTAATGAGTATGTAGAATAAGGGGAAACATTCCCTGTTTTGTGTTAACATCCACATGTGGGTCTGCTGAGATATTTCAAGTCTGGAACCTGATTGGCAAAATGTTGGGTACCTTCCAAAGCATGTCGCCAACTGCATGTGAATATGCATCCCTGAAATGCTAGCACTTGGCAGCCATCAGGATCTACAAATATTAAAGTATTCATTCTTGGATCTACCTATATGTTTATAACTTGCTTTTCTCAACTCTGTGTGAGAGTCCAAAACCAAAGAAACCCCAAATACCCTTTATGCACTCCCTGGCTCTCACTCCCACACACACTCGTACGTGCATGTATGCATAGTTATTAGTCAAAAAAACATGCAGAGAGACCCAAGAAACAAGGAAGGAAGGAAAGCTGCCCTTGAAGGGACATCACTCACAAGATGCAGCATTTGCAGCTTAGTTTTTGTTCTTTTATTTGACAGGAGATATTTCACTTTTTTTCTTCTTTTGTGAGGTATTCTGAACTGTATAAGAAATCACCAGAAACTTGTGGAGGGCAACAGGGTAGATTAAAGGCACATCAAAAACTGAGAGAGAGTCTATGGGATGGGAAGGAAGCTGAAGGATAAAGAGGGGGGGGACTTCTAAAGGAAAGAAAAAAGCAAAGTTGTGTAGGATTTTGGGCTCTTATTCCAAATGAACTTGCAAACCTCTTGTCCTGTGGGTCCTGCCAAGTGATTTCAGACATTGCAAGTGATGATTGCTGTGCATTCTTCTCTCAAAGAGGCAGCAGGCATGGCTGGAGAAACATGAGATTTAACAGCTGGCCAGGGGAAGGGTGGAAAAAGCAGAAAATGACCCCCTACATTTGAAAGGTGTGATGTTTCTTGCCTGTCCCCCTTGCCCCCACAGCACTTCCTTTCCCCCCCTCCTACACACACATTAATAAAGTGAGCAAGGATTTCAAGCTATGCAGTTCCTGGAAATAGGCTGGAGAGCTTAAAGTGCTGTAACCAATGTGTGATTCTCCTTTTAGGAACGAGTCCCATGTGCTGTGTACAGTGCTGGGACCTCTCTGCCAGCTGGGGAAGAGGCAAAGTCTCAGCTGAAAGTTCCCTCAGTGCTGGGAAAAACAGTATTTTTGAAGGCAGATTGGTATTACATATGTAAGAGATAGCTTGACTTTGTTCTTTGCAAAAGTTCCTGTTCAGAAGGGCATGGAGATAGGAGACCCTGAGCAGGGCAGGACACTTCACAGTCAGACTGAAGAGGGTAAACACTTACAGGAGATAAAAGTTTGATGTTCTTTGGAGGGAAACCTGGTCAGAAGTCAAGCTTTTGATGTAGACACAAGCCTCCTCATCTTCTGCCTTGCTTCTGCAGCCAGTGGCTCCAAATTCCAGTAAAGTCAGACTGAAGATACAGTCTCTTCTCTCACCCTTTCAGCCACATAGCCACTACCACCACCTCAAAGTGGCTGGTGCATTGGAGGTCCTGCTTTCATCTGACTCATTTTCCTTTTCTGTCACAGTGACCTCCAGTGGTTTTCTTCATTTATGTCCTTCATGCTGTGCCCCTCTAAAAAGCTGGACTTTTTTTTCCATTTTTCTTTGCTTTTTTTTAAAAACATCCACCGAGCACAATGTGTTGAAGGGAAGAAATCAGAATCCATTAGTCTTTTAATCAGATTGCTATTGTTGTGTGTGTGGGTACTGGATTCCTCCCCAGTGAACATGAAGGAAAGGCTTGCATCTGTGAGACTGATGAAATAATTAACTGGTGAAACGGAACCATTATTTGTGACTATTAAATGAATGAGCAAAACTGTTCTCAGATCTGCCAAAATGTTCGCATAGAAAAATCAGACTCCTTAAGGGGAGGGGGGGGATGACAGGCTTGGAAAAACTGATTTGCTGAAGTTTGAAGGAGGTCAAGGAAGACAGGGGGAGGGGAAGTGACTTAACTTCATCTCTGAGGTGGTCCCACTTTCAAGAAATTTGTGAGCCCTCTTTCTGGAAGTGATTCTCTTTATACATTCATACTTGGCTGGCAGCAGTCACCTTGCTTGGCCTCCCTTTATTTAAAGAAACAGATGCATATATTAATGTTTTTGTTGCTCTTTGTACCTTGTGCCAGAAGCTCTGAAGTTATAAGCCTGCTCACCTTATATATACAGCTTATAAATCTGTACTCTACAGGGGGCTGAAGGGACAGCCCTGGAGGATGGGGATGAAAGGGGAGGACATCAGAGGCTAAGACTGAGACACCTCTGTAGGCAAAGACAGCTCACAGTAGACTGGAAGAGAAATTGTGTTGAAAATTAGTCAAATGCTGTCAGAGACAGGGACTCAGATGAGTCTTGGAGGGCTCCTTGTGGGTATTTTTTATGGAAGCAATACTACCAGTGAATCCAAGAAAAAGTTTGCATGACTAAGGGCCCTTGAATATTGTCCTAGAGTCTCCCTTGCCCTGCCTGTCCATGTCCCACAAGAGTATCAAGAACCCAGAAACCTGGGTGTTTAAGGAAGATCCTCACAAATTAATTGTCTACTATTGATTGTCTATTGGGGGAAATTTCCCAGCTTGGAAATGTCTGCAGTGTGCAGTTTAGCTTGGACATAGCTTACATGTCTCATCTACTATGACCTTCCTCATTTTTGATAGCCCTGCGTAGTGGCATAAGGGTAAATATTGGTGAAATGAGGGATGAGTCCCAAGAATCCAATGTGAGATCAACATCTGGTTTCTGGGCTAACTACTAATGTTTTTTTCAAGATGGATGAAGAGCCTGCCCTGAGATGAGCTTCCCCAGGAAAATGGTCACAGCACCAAGCCTGACAGAGCTCAAGGAGCATTTGGACAATGCTCCCAGGAGCAGGGTGTGACTCTTGGGGATGGTGCTCTTCAGGGCCAGTAGCTGGGCTCTGTGATCCTTATGGCTCCACCCTTCCAGCTCAGGATATTCTGTGATTCTGAGGTTCTGTGATTCTGAGGTTCTGTGATTCTGGGATTGATTCTGTGGTTCTGTGACTCAGTGATTCTCTGATGATTTTGTAATTTTGGGATTCTGTGGTTCAGGGATTCTGTGATTCCATGAATCTGTGGTGTGTGAAGCTATGACTCTGTGGTTCTGTGACTCTTTCTGTGATTCTTTGGTTCTGTGATTCCATGAATCTGTGACTCTGTGGTTCTGTGAGCCCCCCTGCCTAGGAGGCAGCCCGATGAGCACATCCAGCAGTGCCCAGAGCCATCTACTGTGCCCAGGGATAGTTCCTGCTAACATCAACAAAAGCTCTGCAGGGTGTTTATAGCGCACCCAGAGCTGCATTCCTTTCTCGGTACCTAACTGACACTATGTTCCACTGCAGATTGCTCCATGTAATCCAACCTAGCCTCTGAGAAATCAGACCACTGCTTTTTCAGACAACTTGCTATTGAGCACATTGAGCACTACCCTTTCCTCTTCAATTGCTAAAATCACCTAGGACGAGCCAGGCATTCTCCTGAGTTCTTTTGTTCCCAGTATTTTCATATTAGATCCTAGGGCATGGTTTTGATTAAGCGTACATATGCTCTTACTACAGTGCTGTTTAAATAATAACAAGCACAGCAAAGTGTTCATGTGAGTGTATTCTAAATTTACTGGTGATTTTTGACCATAAGACTGCTACGGCTGTCTTTGTTGGTCACTGGCTGCTAGCTTTTTTTATAACTATTAATGGTCCCAGTGGGTTGATCTTTGTCTGATAAAAATTGAATAAATGGATTAAATATTAAATGGATTAAATTTAGTGAAGAATCAACTGTTGTTAGAGCTGCTTTTAACTCCAAGTATTTACCCCATGTCATCTTATCATTATCTGAACAACTCAAATGCAGTCATAGTGATTGTGAAAATTAAAATTTTGATTCTTGTGCCAATAATGAGCCTGTAAAACTGAGAAAAACTAAAAGCTCTGGATCTGCTTAGCCTTATGGAATGCTGATGTAAGAGTAAGTACAATACAAAAATAAAATTCAAAATAAGTGGATGTCAGCTGCATCTCATTATTGTATTGTATCACTTTCTGTATCTTATTTCATGATCTGATGTTTCAGATATAAACAAATATACCCTGTCCTGTAAGGAACTTCCTGTAGCCATTGCACAACATCCAGGCTACCTGAGAAGAGGCCTTTTGAAGCTTCTCTATATCTTTCATACTCAAGAATCCCAAACTTTTGTCAAGTTTTTATACCAATGACAATTCCTCACAGCAATCACTGGAACTGTGTATCCTTCATGCGGCTGCCAGTAGCTCTGTCCTGGTTGTCCCAGGAGATGAGCCCACACATCCTCCAAGCCTCTGCCAGTGGCTCTGCCCCTGCTCTTGCCTTCTTTGTCTCCACTTCTCTGCAGAATCTGTGTATTGTCATGGTTTTGCTGAGAGTGACTGTCAGGGTCTGTATCCAGAGCCTCCCTGTGATCATGTCTTTCAAAACTGAGCATTTGTGCGTATGAGAAACCCCTTCATGGTCCAGGAGATCGTGCAATCCTTGCTTATTTATGGATAAGGAATGATGTGGGATTCTGTAGTGGTTTAGATTTGCTAATTTCATTTTCCTGGCCAACGAACCAAATAAATGTCATGGTTTTAAAGCAGTAACTAAAAAAATTACTAGAAAACTTACTTATTTCTTGCTGTGAGGTATGGATTAGAACAAGAGCAAAACAGGCTTGAAACTTAAAAGGAATAAAGAAAGTTTATTAACAAAACTACAAGAATAAGAACACCAGAATAAACTTCCAGAAAACTCCTTTATCCCCCACTACCCAACCATTCCCTTGTTCACATGACAACAGAGACAAAAAACTTTGGAACTTTGGTGTTTAAAATAGTCCCAATTCCTGCTTTTCATCAAAGGCTTTTCATCAGCCTTTGTAGAGAAACAGAAGTCTTCTTCTGCTAATCTATGGAGTTTCTCACAAGAAAGGTATTTCTGTTATAGCTTTCTATTTTTCTGATGCCAGCTGCCTGGAAATCCTGTCATCAGTTCACTCCTCCCATTTCACATCACTCTGAGGTGTGTATGGGTCAATGAGTCTAGGGATGTCATTTTTAAAGATGAGTTATTCAAAGGCAAAAGTTCTCTTCATCTGTCTCTGTGAGCTTCCCTGGAAAACAGAAGTTTTCTCTTTACCTCTACAACGGCCCCAAATCTTCAACTATTACTTCTCCCCCCTCTGTTCCAGCACCTCACTGTATCACAATTACTCCACCTTTTGCTCAAAATCCACACTTTGAACACTCCATTCCTCCCAATATACTTTGTCATGAATTAAAGGAGTTTTTTCAGAACATTATTGTCCATCTCCATAGCTTTAACAGAAAAATATTTCAGCTTAATTAAAGCATCTCCTTATTCTCTACTTCTTCTGAAGCTTAATTATTTTCTTTACTGTCTCTAATAGTTTATAAAGTCTCTTTACATGTTGATTATTCTCTTTTTCTTTCTCTGGAAAAAAGGATTAATCTGCAAGTCTCATCTGGGTAATGAAAGAGTTAAAATCTTGCCCAGGCTTTTGTAGATGGTTCTGTGATCTCTGCCTCTGGAGCAGAGGCTGGAGTTGTCTGCGATGGAAGATCCTTCATGGCTGCTCTGGAGAGTGTGGTCACTATCTCAGCCTGCCGCAGGTCAAGAGCTTTTTTCCTTTCTTTACTCGGCAGTCTCTGGTGAATTCAGTCACAGCAAAACCTGCAGCCGAGCCAGAGACCGGCCTGGCCCGGCCTGGGCCTGGGTGAAGCCCCACAGGCCCCATCTCCCGTCTGGGAGCTGCGGCAGGCCCAGCCCAGCCCCCGCCCGGCCCGCATGGCCTGGGCAGGGAATGGGAAGCCAGCTAAAGCTCAGTTACCTTTCACAGCCAGGAAAACAAAGAGACAAAGAAATTCCCATGCTTAGGTCTTAAGGTGGTGTTCACAGGTTGATCTCACTTTTCAATGGTTAAAACTGCTGTCAATTCTTAGAAATGGCCAGCTGTTGGCTAGGAGAAAAACTCCCATCAGCCTCCAGCAGTTTTAACTTCCTTAGGTGTTTCTCTTTGTTTTCTTAAATGCCAATCTATCACAGATTCATGTTAGACTCAAACTGCTCAAGGGTGGGCAGCAAGCCTGCCAACCCAAGGTGCATTACTCCAGATATTAGGAGAGTTACAAGGAGGTTTGTCCATCTCTGCAGCATATCATTGTTATACAATAAAAAGATTCATCATTATCCCCAAAGGCATGATAAACCCATTTTATCTTATGAAAAATTTATTAAGCCTGTGTGCTTTCCTGGTAAATCTCTCCCGGTTGTTATTGGAACAGGAACTAGAGCAATGCAAAAGGTAGAAAGGAAAATAATCTATTTACAGACACTTCTTGCCTGCTTGGAATTGGAAACTGTAGACATTTAAAAGTGGGTACAGAAAAGCCCTAAATCTTCCTGGTTTTTGCCTCAGAATTGCAAAAGAAGACTGGCCTAAAAGCTTGACTGAGGAATTGGCTACTAAAGCTCCAGTTCTCGTATGTATGAGGCCAGCATACCCTGTGTTCCCTGGCCTGGATGAGAGGAGCCATGGGGCAGTTCTCATTTCACACTGGGGTGGATCTGATTGTTCACCTGAACCTCTGACAGAATGTTACACAGACACTTTTCTTCTCACTGGGAAAATCTTGTTTGGATCATAGTTTAGCTGCACACAGCGCTTGTGTGTTGCCATGGTCTTTCAGCTAGTAAAGGGTGAGAGAAGGCAAGAACAAGTTTATGGAAACAGGTAAAGTGTCTAATAGTGTGAAAACTTGAGCTGGATCAGAGTAGCTCTTCACTCCTCCAGTGCAGTGAAAAAATGGGGAAAATGGATGCACAACAGAAAACTCAGGTGACAAGATGGGATTCTTTTGCCTTTTCTTGTGCCCTGGTTTTCTGCTTGAGTGACCCAGATCTTGTAAAATGTATTTCTAACAACAGTAATCCACACAAATCCCTCCTGCCTTTAACATGCTTGTAAATGCATGGCCATAGCAAGAAAGGTAGTTCCAATACATAAGAAAGGATTTTTCTTAGTGAATGTGTAGAGATTTCCTGGAAGTTCCAGTGGAGAAAAAAAAAATCCCTTCATATTTTCATAAGTTTTTCTTAAGGGAACTTGATCCACAATATGCAGAGTGGCCTCAAACATGCTCTCTGAAGTCCAAGCCTGTATTTTAGCACAGCAGTGAGCCCATGAATGTGCAGAGAATGCTCACCTGCCCTGTCAGAGAGCAGAATCCAGCTGTTGGAAAAGGATGGTCCATGACATATGCATTGCAAGCCACTCTTTTGGATCACTCACACATCTGGAAAGAAAGGCATGGACAAGGTTAGATCATAGACATTTTCCACAGCAAATTAGTTAACATTAACTGCAGGAAAAAATTATTTGTGAGGAGAACCATCCAGGAAACCAATTTAAAAAGTGGATTTGAGGGGGTATGTGTTCAGAGAACTGTGTGGGAAGCTGTGTGCATAGCTTCCACTGAAGTCAGTGTCCAGAGGGGCATCCTGGGAGATGGATGGGCTGTGAGAAAATGTTTTTAAGCATTGTCACCTTTATCTGGGTGAATATGAAACCTATCACTTATTACCTGATGACTGTGTTCATAGCCTGGTTAAAAAACTGGGATAAGCAACCACAGGAAAAAAGTCCAAGAAAACAAGACAAAACCAAAACCAACCAAATCAAACCTGCCACCACCAAAATCAGCCAACCAACCAATCCAGTGAGGGGGAGGAAGGCAGGCTGCACATCAATGCTTTACATTTCTGCCCCAAACTTTCCACACAGCTCACAAATCTTCAGAAAAGTGGGCAAATATGACTCCATTTTGAATAATAATCAGGATAAAACAATGAAATTACTTTGCCAAGGAGTCCCAGTGCTCTCCTCATTAAAACTGGGGATGAATGCATGAGCCTCTTTCCCTGCTTTGTTCTTGAATCTGTTAGCAGAAACCAGAGGTGGTTTCAGTAGATGACAAAATGTACTTTTTAATTACTTTATTGCTCATGTGACCCAATTCCTCCTGCTGATGGTTCCCATTTTATTTTGGGAACCATCAGCATGAGGAACCATTTTACATGCTGTGGTGTTTAAAAGGTAGCTTGTGCTTCCTCTAGTAGTATCTCTTTTGTAAATAAATAAAGCCCCTCAGAATCCACAGAAACTATCATAGCACTTTTTCTCTGCGGTAAATTATGACCAAATAACAAAATGTTTCAGGCTCAAAGGCTAAATACTAACTACAGACAACGTTCCCCTACTTTCTGAATGCTGCAAGAAAGCCAAGTTCTCTCTGGTGGCTTAGCAGATTGAGGGTACTTACTCAGAAGTCAACACACATGATCACTGCACTGTGGCTACATTGTGTTGGGATAGTGCTGTCCACAGGTAGGGGTTGGGAAATGCTTCAAACCAAGCCAAGCAGTTCCTGTGCCTGAAATGCCTTCCTTGAGAGGATAGAGCCGTTCCAGAGGACAGGCATAAATTGCACTAACTGGTTTTTGTGTGTCTTGAAGGACAGATAAGTCTCTGTATTTACAAAGGACCACAAAACAAACTCTGTGAGAGGAACTCTACTGTTGGATGAGTTGGAACTCATCAACTCTACTGTTGGAACTCCCCGTTCCAAGTGCATGGAGCCTGGAAAGGTCTGTGATGGAGGTCCAGCACAGGGGAGCTACTGGGAAGAGCTGTCATCATTTGTTGTCTCTTAACCAGTTTTAAGTTCTGTAGTAAACATGGTGACTGCTGTAAAACCAGAGCAGTGGTGGGCTGCCAAATCTGTGTTCCCCTTAGAGGTCTTGGGCAGGGACAAGGTTTCTGACTGTACTGGTCAGATCTGGGAAGTAGGACTTCTGCTCAGGGCACTCCTGAGGGACACTCTGGTCCTGGTGTGACACTCTGACCTCATTTCTTTGTGAAAATCTGACTCATATTTGACCTCTCAAGCTGAAACCTTGTAAATTGTCTTTCAGAAGATTTCAGCCAAAGTAGTCATACCATGTTTAAATGTAAAGCAAGTAAAACCGATTGTATTGCCCATAGTAAAAATGTTTTGGAATTTCTTCTGAGAGTCCTATCACCTGCCTGGCTCACAGAGGAAAAAATGAGAATTTGGAAGGGCATGATCTGCATTGTGAATGCTCTTTTATCACCTGAAGGAATATCTGGGCATGTTGTAACCCTCCAAAAAAAATCACAATAATTTAATGGAACGTCCTTTATCAGCAAAAGCTGATTATGGTTCAGCTCCTGTGCATGAGTGGACCTTCTGTGCACATCCCACCACCCTCCAGGAGTGCAGACCCTGCCATCTGAGAAGGCTCATGCTCAGTGATGATGAAGACAAAAGATGATTTCCCCCAGAGCTCCTTCTTAGCCAGCAGCTTGGAAAAAGGCACTGGGAGAGGGTGGTAAAGCAAAGCGAGGAGGAAGCTACCCCACTCTGTTCTGGCTGCTCTTCCTGCTGTGGGGTGGACAGAGAGCAGGAGGAAGCTGGTGGAAATGCCAAGGGGAGAGCACAACCCACCAGAGGAAAAGCTGGGTTGAAGGACACAAGATCAATGGCTGTGAGGCAGAATGTGAACTTGCTTAGACAAGAGGCTGGTGGGGGAAGGACTTGTGGTGGGTAAGGTGATGTCTGGGATTAACTGGGAATAGGGAGAGCAAGAGAAACAAAGCTGAAAGGACATGAAAGCAAGAGTGCCACCTTCTTAGAGGTCATACCGTAAAACATGAAATATTGAAGTTTGAGCATCATTTCTCTTCTCCTCCAGCATTTGGTGTCATGGACATCAGAAAATACCAGGATATGTCCTGATTCTTAAGTCCTGACCCCTGCAGGGGTCTTTGGGACTAGTTAAACCTTTAGGGTTGAACTGTCTGAGAAACTGAAATCTCTGGAAGATTTTACCCCCCACCTCAACAAAGGCAAAGCTGCTCTAGTTCGTCTCAGAAATGGGGATCTTCAGGATTTATTTTCCTGCAAAGCTGAGAGTTTAAAAAATCTTGCATTAAGCTTTGTGGAGTCTGCAGCCCTGACTTTCAAACCAGAGTCTGTGAAGCACAGGATCCACAGACAGATTTGGTAAGGCCTGCACAGAGATATTTCAGAAAAACAGGACTTTTGCTTAAACCCTCTACAATTGCAGATTTCACCTACAGGAATCTAGGAAAAAAAATACAAGTCCTTAATGGACAGTGGAAGGATACAGGGGAGACCAGAGACAAAATCAGTTTTCCTCTTATGAGGAGGCCAGTTCTGTGGAGCCAAGGTTAAGCACTTGGGTTTTTGGTTTGGTTTATGCTCTTTGGGCCCCTGTCTGCAAAGATAAATGAAGATCTTTTCTGATGAAGATAAATTGCTTCTGCCCACCAGAGCTTTCAGTTTCAGTTCTAGCTGGGATATGCTGGTAATCCTGAGATACAAAATTGTCTTCTGAATATATTGCAGTTAACTTCAGCTGTATAAATCCAAGCATTAGCTGTATACTATAAATAGGCAGGATGTGCAAGGAGGCCAAGTAGAAAATGTGCAGAAACTCTGCCTTTTTTCCTTAGTGCTATGCTTCATCATGTGTAATATTTTTCATCTGAAAAGGAAACAGCATGCATGTGCTTTGTGGCTGCTGTAATTAGCTGGACATAATGAAGCACTGAATTTCACATTTCAGAGAAGCAGATTGGGAAGGATGGGTAATTTTTTAAAAGTTTTCCTGCTTTTAGTATTTTCTTGGAGGTAGTTTTTTGCAAGATTGGGAAGGGAGCAAGAATACATCTGGTTTATATTACATGATGGCTGTACTTTGGCAGTGGAAAAAGATGGCACTTGAAAAAATGAAAGAATCAAAAATAAAAGTTTGGCAACTACAGAATAGAGCAACAATTACAAGAACTATCTTAAAATTCCCTGGATTTGTAATTTATTTTTCCATGCTTGCATTTTTCTGATGTTGCTGGTGTTAAAGGAGTGGGACAGAGGAAATTTAGTTGGACTTTGCAAAGTTCAGATATCTCTATGAAACAATCCCCTTTATTCAGGTTGCCCCCACAGCAGCTGCTGTGATTTTGCATGTGACATGGATAAGAAGCAAGAAAAAGTGAAAGACCATAATTTTTTTTTCTCATTTATTCTTCGGTCAGTGGACATGAAGTCTTGAAGGGGGTCTCTCTCTTAGCTGGTCTTATCTATGGAGATGAAGCAGAAGCAGGATTAAGGCAGATGGTTTTGGAAACAGAGATATGTGAGGCATCTTTGTGGTGGGAGAGGGTGGGAGACAGGAAAATTTATTCCAGCAATGCAAGAGCACCTCATAATGTGTCCCCTGGTGCAGTTTGAAGTTTTCCTTCCCTTTGTATATTCACCCAGGAAACAGGTTTTTCCCCCCTCACAAAAAAGCACGAAGAACTGAGGTTCCACTCATGTTGTGGACATTTGGATCCTGGGGCAGAGATGTCAGGAGCCCAGGACACTGCCCACTTGCCTGGGTTTGAGCTGTGGATGTGACCTGTAGACACCTTCCAAGGGTGGAGGATGTGATGCCTCCACTGGGGCTGCTGTTCACACCCTCCAGTTTGGAGAGTGCAGGGGTTCAGCTCTGCAGGGCTGGGGCCTGGGGAGGTTGGGAATCTGCTTCCCCTGCAGTGAGATCTGAGCTCTGGGACTTTTTTTACCCCCAGGCTGTACAGCAGCTGAGCTAACTTGAAATAGAACGCTGGAACAAAAATACATTCTGAATTATTTTTAAGTAAAAGCTAATGTGAAAACGTGGGAGTTTAGACCCATGTAAATGCATTACATTTAAAACAATTTTCAAATGTAGTAGATAAAAAAAATATTCTTGCCCTTAAAATTCCTGAAGAACACATTTTTCCTTCTGAGTCATGATTTAATTAGATTATATTTTTATTAGACATTCTTTACAAATTATAAAATACTGCTATTATACATGCGCAGAGGAAAATCAGTTTGAACAATCATATGTAGGCATTCATTGAAATCAACCACAAAACAGAAACATTTTATGTCAGTTATCAATGTACTCAATATGTATATCTAAAGTGCATTATCTTACAAAAAATATAGGAAGTCAGCAGCACCAAAATACGTTCACAAAATAAATACACCAGTCAACAAAATAAATTATAGTAAATGTGACAATAATAATTGTCTCAGCCTTAGCAGAAAAAAAAGGAAAAAAAAAGAAAAAAAAAAAAAGGGAAAATTCACAATAACCAAATGTGCAGTTTCAGAGAGCAATGAGGGGAAAAAGGTTTCATTCTGAGCATTTACAATATTTACAGGTAATAAATATTTTAATACTTCCCATATATTCACTATTACAGAATACTGCAATATGTCCTCCAAATATCTCTTGCTGAAGATGTCAGCACCTCCTGCAAAGAAAAGAAAGGACAGGAAGAACAGAAACATTAATTAATTTTCACTTCAAATGTGTGGACATAGAATCAATAGTAAGAGTGCCACAGACTGCAACAGGTGTGCTTTGCTAGTAACCATTTGCAGTAATAGGGCCTATTTGACCACGTCCCAGCTTCAGACATTTATTCAAGGTCTCAGTCATGTTTTTCTCAATGCAACCCCTCTGGAATATGATGACCTGCAATTTGTCACACACTGAAGCCATTGTACCCTTACAGGAATGGAAAGGGTTTTGTTTTATTTAGAGCCTTACCCAAGATTCCTGAGTGCTACAAGAAGAATTGTATCACTTTATGATAAAAATGTAAAGTGCTGGAAAAGAAAAAAAAATACCGTTGGAGAAAGAGAAAATTGTTTTGAAGATATGGAAAAGGAAATCCTTGTTAACGCTGTGGCAATGCTGTGTTAACTGCTGGGGTATGATGCCATGTTCTGATTAAAACAGTGCCATTGTGCTTATTTGATCTCTGTTTCCCACTGATAGACCACTCCTTGAGCAAGGGGCTGTGGTGCATGTGACTAAAGGCTGCTCAGGGCTTGAAGTGAGCAGACTCTTGACAGCATCTCTTGTGTACTTGACTGAGTAAAAAGGCTGTAATCGTGAAACTTTCCCTCTGGGAGTCAGAGAGCTTGATCCTGAAAGAAAGCAACCATCCTATCCTGTTATCCTCCAGCTCCAGCTGCATTCAGCCCAGCTGAAGTGATCAACTGCACCCAGTCTAAATGTTTTCTAAGGGATGGTGCAGTCACGTGTGAGTTCTCTCCCCAGGAGAGCTAAGCAGAGCCTGCTCCCAGCCTCTCAGTGTATTACTTGCACTTCAACATGAAGTTGCTCAGAGGTGCTGCAGGAAATGCTGAATGGTTGCAATTTTTTTCCCTTCTGTCCCTGTGAACAGCACACATTTTTTAGTGGTTGCCTGGGAAACACCTGAGGGTGAAATGTAGAGATACAGGATGGAGTGAAATGAAATTCTCTCTGCTGTAGGACTGATTAACAGAGCTGGGGGTAACAACTCATGTGGAAAAAGTGTGCAGGTATGAGGTACAACAAAACTTCCATCCTGGAGAGTTTAAAAGAGCTTTCTTAATATGCACATTGAAAGGGAATCTACCTCTATCTTTAGGGAGTTTGCTCGTTCAAAAGGTTTTATAGGAAATTAAGTAAGAGCACCTTAATTGAATTGAAACGGGGATATAGTTGGAATGTCCACGAGAAATAACTTTTAAAGAGCCTCGAATGGAAATGCTAGCATGAAGTTCCGTAATAATTAGTTAACAACAATATTAGGGTCCATTTCAGGATATATTCCAACAGGTATAATGATGGCACACGGTTCATACAGCATGGCTGTGTATGTGTGTGTGTTTGCACTACTCAGGCCTACTTCTAAGAGGGTGACATTTTCAATTAAGCCTGGATTTTAGGTTTGGTTTTAAAGTTTAAGCTAAGCTACATCTTTACAGTGGGCTCTGTACTAATATTTTACAAGCTGCATTTTGTGATTTGGACCTAGGTTTTGCAAGATTGGCTTCTTCCATGAGATTCTCTATGTAGTAAGTCAAAAAATTATATTATTGTCCATTTTTTTCTGATGTAAACCCAAAATTTTGTTTTCAAGACTGATCAGAGAGAATTGGCATGAAGATTTTAATCCAGGGTGTTCAGCAGAAAAGGAGCACAGAAATACAGTGAAAATCATGCTTAAAGTTTACATCTTTTGCCAGCCTACTGAGGTAACTAAAAACTCATGTACTAGAAGTTTGTTAGGGCTAAACCAACATGTTCCCTGTACTTGTGAAGGAGGAATTTCCTTTTCCTTTTTTAACAGATTCTCCTTGTTTAATCATCTCCAATTCATTGGCTAAAATATAGGTCCTTTTTAGGAATCTCTGAGAAATGCTGCATTTGGATGTTGGACTCCACAGTAAAGCTGAGAGCCTTCAGCCATCCAGACACACTTCAAACAGAAAGGCTGAACTGGGAAAATCAACAGGGTTGTACCTGTAGCTCTTTTATAAACCACATTAGGTGGCCACCAAAGACAGCACAGCAAGAAAAAGAAATAACTGTTAAAATTCTCTAGGATGTTTTTTCCATTCTATATTACTTTGTGCTCAAGGCAGGTGTTATTTACTGGCCAAAACAGCCCCTTGACATCTGTTGAAGCCTCAGGCACCTCCTGAGCAGAATCCTGAATTTCACCTTTCCTAAAGTGCTGACAAACCAATGTCTTTAACTTCCCACCTACCTGCTTACAGCCATGCCAACTGCTTTATGGTCTGAGATACCCTGGCCTATGGCCTGAGTGCCCAGGCCCAGGTTGGTACCTCCTGTAGATGCCAGCATGAGCTGAGGTGATGGAGCACATTGCAAACTGTGGCCTGTAAAGCTTAACCCAGGCTGGAATTTAGTAAATCCCACAGCTGGTGTCTCTTTGCAAGAGATTTACTGCAAGCAAGTGGCACTTCTCTTATGTCTGTGTTCTGCCAAGGTGAAGGGGAGGAGGAGAGAAAAGGGGAGGGTTTTTCTTGTGAAATGCAAACATTCAAGAGCTGAAGATTGGGATCCTTGGCATTGCCTGCAAGTGTGCAGATTTCCACTCAAGCTGAGATGACTGCAAGGGTATGAGTCACTTGGGGACACCTAGGCTGATGTCTCCAGGCCACTGCCCTAAAAACCCTTAATTGTCATGCATGAGGGAAGCATATCCCTCTCCAAAAGCAATGCTAAACATTTTTAGGCAGCAACATAATAGTTTCATAAGCTGACAGAAGGATTGAGCTGAATTAAAAAGTCCTAATGGCAGGGAGAATTTTATGGTGAAAGGCTGGTTTGAGTTGTTTGCAGATATTACTGAGAGTGAAGTTTTCCATGTAAAAGTTTTACCCTAAGGTTAAACAGTAGAATGAAAAACTGTAAAGCAAGAGTAGGAAAGTTGCCAAAAAGGGGAGGTGTTGAGAGGAAGGAAAGAAAACTTCACCATTTTATAGATGCAAAGCCTTAAATAAAAGTCAAAGCTTTCAATCTGCTGAGGCCCAAGTGTGGGACCAAGATAGTGAGATACACTAGGCTAAAGCAGGAAAGGAAATTTTAGTGGCTGTGATGTGCTTCCTTTTCACAGAAATACCTTCACTTACTACTCAGCTTCAGGAAGCAGATTTTGGCAAGAAGTTGTTTACGTGAATTGTGTCTCATAGGAAAGAAATTGTCTGTCCTCAGTGCAAAGTGGAAGGGGCACTTACCTGCAAAGAGCACGTTGAGACTGTGCCTGAAAAACCACTGCCCAGATCTGCTTTTACTCCCAGTTTGAATGAGGCCTTAGTCTCTCACACCAAGGGATAACAATTCAGTAAATACATGGCACACTCCCCAAAAGAATGTAGCAGAATTACCTTAAAGTGTGATTATGTGTAGTAACAGAGATGTCCAAAAGTGGGCTCTCGGTCATGACGTCTCCATACATGCCAGAATTTAGCCAAGCTGAGCGGGTTCGCCTCTTTTTCTTCTCTTGTTCCTTACGTTTTCCAGGCTTTGCTTTCTTTTTCTTCCCTGACACCTTCAGGGGCTGCTCCTTGTAGGTCTGTGATTTGTTTGTCTCCTGAGTTAGGTATCTGCCCTCATCTTCAGTGCCAAACCGGACAGGGTAGTTCTTCGTGTTGGTAGCAGGTTTAGGGTTAGGTGACACCTCTGATGTTGTACGGATCTCTGCAGTGTTGACACCTTCAATTAAATTTTGAAGGAATATTCTTCTTCGTAAGTCTTGGATTGACTTGCCCTTGTCATGCAGTAGCTGGTGCTCTGATACAGCTCTTTTGCTAAAGGAAGAGAAGAGAGGAGAGGGAAAAGTGTTTAGGATTTGGTTATTGCTCAGTGCCTGGTAGAATTCCTCTCTTCTCTGGCTGTGGTGGCCACAGTGACCATGTACCAGGCTTGGAGATATCCAGTGAAGTCAGACTGCTGGAGCAAGTCCTGCTTCTTCCACAGAGTAGCTGTTCTCAGCAGAGAAGGGAAAGTCCTAAGCAGGTAATAATTCTCAGCTGACTGATCACACACCACTGGACCTGGAGCTGGATTAGTCACTGCTCTGTTCTAGGAAAGCATCATGACTCTTAATATATCACACTTGAGACAGTAAAAGCAGGAAGACAGTTGTCAGGGATAGGAAAATGAAAGGGTCAGCTAATACAGCAAGAGAGGAAAAACCCAGCACTTGTACTGTAGCCAGAAGCAGCGTTTATGCAGCATCATTCTAGTGATTTTCTTCTGCTCAGTGTACTTCAAAAACTTAAACAAGCATATAAAAGCGCACTTTACTCCTTTTTTAAATAAGTGAAATTGCAGGAGCATAAGGAATATTGTAGGAGCAAAAAAGGATATAAAATATTTTTATATTTGAACTTGGGTGCCTAAAATACAGGCACTTCAGTCCATAATGAGCTATCCAAGGAGGCAGCCTGAGCATCAGCAGAGACAAGCCTCAGCCACTCCTGTGGATTTACTGCTTGGTCACTTGTGTCTAATTATGGTTTTAGATGCCCTCCTAGTATTACTTTAAGTGTGAACTTTTGAGGCCAAATTTCTTGTCTGCTATGCTGTCTGAATTTCATGCTAATCCTCTTCACTGGATCTTCTTCAAGAGCATCCTGGTTTGTTAGAGTGGTTTTTCCAGAGTTCATCCTGACCTTTTGGTCATTGAGCTCTGTCTTGTTTTCAAGAAACTGGGAGATGAGTAGCTATCTGTCTTTTAGGGATGTTTTTCTGACAAGGAATTAAACATCTCAGGAAAGAAGATACAAATGGTACCTGAATAATAAATAACCAGAGAAAAGGTGGGAAAATACATGCCTTTTTCTTGAAGTGGAATAGAGGCACAGCTGCACAGTGAACCACAGACAGAGCACAAGCTGGGATTTTAGCTACATTCCCGTAAATGCAGTAATACAGTTTATCCTTCCAATTGCTCTACTCCATCATGCAGAGTTTGGCTATGGAATATCTCCTCTTGCATGAGGGTATGGCATGTGACTGGATTCTCACTGGCCAAAGAAATTACATTCACTGCCTTGCCTGTCCTATAATCATTTGGTCAATTAGCTGAGTAAGAAGTGGTTTCTGCATTTGGGTGAACAGGAAGAAGACACATCATTGTGAGTGAATATTCCTTCCTTCCATCCCTCTTTTTCCTGCTATGCTACCATATGCTATTTGAAAATGCAAAATATTTGGGAGCATTCTGCAGGTTCTCTTTTTTAGTCCCCTCAGCCAAACTCTTTAGGTTTATGACTTGATCAATAGTAGAGCTACTGGAAGTTGGCAATTTCAAATAGCTCTGGTTTAAGAGCATCCTCTTCAATTTCTGTATTTGCAGGGCTGCACTTTTTGAGTATTGGGTTCAAGTGATTGATTTAAGTGATACTACACTTAATTTTGCTCAGGGCAAAATTAAAACAGCAGCTTTCTCCCATTCCACAATGAGACTGGAAGATGACTGTCAAAATCTTGCTCAAAATCAGCTCTGCATATATTGAGGTTTGTGAATACACATGTAATCAAATATCTGTGATTTAACTGTCCCCAAATCTGTTTTTTGAATGACTTCAGCCATTGGAGCAAATATTTTATGACCTTCTACTAAATGTCCCTGAGCAAAAATGCAATGTGATAATGCTAAGCTGATCCCATATCGTGGCTTTCTCTTCAGTGCAGCTGTGACCATTAATGCAAGCTCATTATCTCCCCCAGAAGAATTTTTTTGAACAAGGGCCATCTCCAACACCCTTCTCATTAGGGTCAGTCTGATTGGCAAATAGGCCAGTAAAACCAGCACCCTGGGCTCCTCTGTTCAACTGCCTCTGTGCTGCCTGTCAGGCTGTCCAGTGTGACTCATGATACATTCTGAGCTTCAGTAGTCTATTTTCTCAAGAAATTTACATGGGAAATGCAGTTCTGCTTTCACTCTTCTTGTTCATAGAAAGCGTATGAAATCTCCATGCTTTAGGGAGTCTAAACCAGTGTCTCGTGATGAGCAAAGCTTTCCTACTGCCTCTTGTGAACTATAAAAGATAATTCCTTCTATCACTGAGAACCCAAAGCTGCCTTAATCCTCTAATGTGTATTTGGTCAAGTTCCCCACTGTGACAAAATCTTGACTCTCCAAAGCCTGTTATTAAAGTCCTCTTGATTGAAAACCTATTCCATTTCACAGGAGTGAAACCTAAACATTTGGTTCCAGTGCACACAAGGCAGCCAAAGAGCATTACAAGATCTACATCTTGAGTGAGTATGCATTTCCAAAATAATGCAGGGATTGATGTATGATTGGTTGGTGTGCCAGAGGGTGGGTTTTTCTTTAAATGTCTGTATGATATTTAGCATCAAGTCTGGCCCCAAATAACATTCTTCTATTCTAGATGATTGTATAACATTATGTAGTGTTACATTTCACATGACTTTTGTTACTCAGACAGACGTGAGGATTACATTTTGCCTACCAGCTTCCTTTGTATGCTCTAGATCAAAATATCTCCTTGAAACAAAGATGTGCTAGATACTTATCTCTTTGACCTTCTGCCAAGAGTGCTTGATAATGGAGATATCAGCGATATCTCACCCACACATTCAGAGTAGGAAGGCAATGGAGACTGGAATGATTGCATTCACATATTGGCTATGATATGGAAAAAAAATATTAGGCTGTTAGGGTTAAGATGACCCACTAGAGGTCCCTTCCATCCTTCTATGAAACACACCTCTCATCCAAGGAAAAGGTTCTTGTACCAAAGCAAGAGCAGTAAATACTAAGCTTACATGTGGCAGGAGCTTTTGAGAGAGGGTTGTTAATGGTTTGTACTTGACCAGAGCATCCAAACCAATTACTGGATCAAAGTACACTGTGTACATATGAGACTGAGTGTCTCATCATGGGGAGAGCAGCAAAAATCCATGACTTGGGAATATCCTGACTTCATGTACTTCTAGATAAGAGCTTTCAGGCACATTCCTTCTTTTTTTTTTTTTTTTTTTTTTTTTTTTTTTTTTTTTTTTTTTTTTTTTTCCCTTGTGATATCTAGTATTTCTAAAAGGCAACATTCTTCAGTCTGTCTCAGATAGACTTTCCACTTTCTATCTCAGAGAGCTGCTCTTATTTAGCTGTTATTATCCTTGACTGTTCAAGTTGGGTTTGATCCCAAATTCAGCAAAATAACTGAGGAGGATTCAGTCAGCTCTCTGGATTTTGCAAGACTGAGTGCCCTTGCCACTGACTCCAAAGGGAGGGGAATCTGCTCAACCTATCTCAGGCTTAGGAAAAATATTTTGAACAGATCTAGGGACATGATGCTGCAATGTCTGGACATGATGATAAAAATATGTCATTTCATTTTGAGGCATTACTGGGTTTCTCAGAAGTTCTTTAGCAGCTAAAGGACTCCTATAACAAATAACATGTCTGGAAATCTTTTCTTGGGACAATTTGCTATTGCTTACCATGGTAGATTTGCTTCAGCAAAGTCTGTAGAACCAGGCCTATGTAATTTTGATTATTTTTGCATGTATATAATAATGTGCTTCAGTATTTTCATCCATTACTGGTCTAAGGCTTTGACTGAGAAAAAAAAAATCTCCAAGCCTAAGTGAGTTATTAACCATTAACTCTAGGAATGGTTTGTGGTAATATTAAAACAGGACACATGTTTGAGTGCGGTGTCTGTGTTTGTGCTGTGCCCACAAACAAAACTACATGAATACCACTGACAGCTGACTGGTTTCTTGTGTATGTTTTACATGCCAGAGCAAAGAGGGAGCTGAGAAATGCATTTTCACTGGTTTCCTTAGGACATTCAGGACAGAATGGGGATGTTGGGAAGACCTCTAATCCTGACCTTTAAAAACAAGTGTTAGAACTACACTAACTTTAAAAAGAGGAAGAGTATTTCTCTGTAAATCTAGTTTATTTTTTTAATAACCAAATTTGGCTTAGATCCAGTTCAGAGTTTGCTAGCCAAGAAAAGAACATCATTTAGCTACACTTCAATAATTTTCTTTTTTCTTATTTATTTTTGAAGCGGAAGTTTAATTCCTCTATATAATAATGTCCCAAAAGAAAGAAATAGCACAAGGACAGCTTTGAAAGAAATAGCACAAGGACAGCTTTCAAGAGTACAAAACAGTTAAACGTTAATGGACTGAGAATAATGCACTCTAACATTATCAGCAAAAACATGTTCTACACAATTTGCTGTAGGAGATTTGTAATAGCTCTCTGCCTGGTGCCAAGCTTTAGGTATGTCCTAAGTCACTTCATCCGCGGTATTTTTTTTCTTTTGAGTGTTTGGGTTGATTATTATTATTATTATTATTATTATTATTATTAGTAGTAGTAGTAGTAGTAGTAGTAGTAGTAGTAGTAGTAGTAGTATTGCTTAAATGGCAGAGGAAGTGCTATTTGGATATCTTGTCCTTATGTAATAAAACATTTACAAGGAAATGCATCTGAAATTGTTTGCTGTGTCATGTTTCCCTGTAAATTCTGATTGGATTTTCCAGAACTCTTTCTCCAACTTGGCTTCCTTTGAAACTGAATAACAATACAGCCCTCCCCAGTATGACCGAGGTGTTTCCTCCTTAGAAAATCTGATGCAAGCCCAGAGAAAGCCAGCAAGTTAGATGTATGACACAGCTGCTCCTGCATCAGTGCAGAGGCTTCTCCTGAACTTTGTGTATGGGTATTAGTATAAACCAGGCTGATTATTCTGGAAGAAGCAAAAAGGTCATTTTCTGAACAGACTGTCTTAAGTTACACTATCATTTATCAAAAAATATGCCTCTGCCTCTAAGTAAGATACTGGACTCCCTTTGGATTTTTTTCCCCTGAAGTGGCAGAAATCTAAAGAAATTGTTCAGTACTTCAGTGTCATGATGGCCCTCACTTCTGTGGGTTTCCCCTGCCCTTACCAATATTGGCTCCACGCCAGAGCCGAGTAAGTGCCTGTTAGTGTAACACCGCACTTGAATAAACCGGGATGCTCCCTGCGAGGGTCCTGGGCAACTGTGCGACAATCACCCCGCTTCGTCGAAAGAGAAGCCACTCACCACAAAGCCTCCCCCAAATTTTTTAAGGTCAGACAGCTGCAAAGCGCCATTTCCCTGCCCCAAATACCTCTTCCTGGCTCTCAGGCAGCGTCGGTGAGCACCGGGGGCAGGTAACCTGGAGCGGCCCTGTGCTGAGCCGGCAGCGCTGCGGAGCCTCCGGGGCTGTCAAACCTCCCGCCTCCCCCCCTCCCGGCCCCGCACCGAGGGAGAATAAAGGGAAAGAAAAAAAAAGAAAATAGAGAAACTCACAGTCTGCGGCTGAACCCCTCTACTGATCTCCCGTAGGAGGGCACGGAATAACTCAGCAGGAACACTGCGAAACTCCACTGCTGGAAGAGTTTAGCGAACATTGTATCCTCCGGGACTTAAAACCTGAAAGGAAAGGGAGGTCAGTCCCGAGGGACAGATGCGCCAGCGCCGTCCTCAAGGAGTCCCCGCTTCGGCACTACCAGCTCCGAGGCTCTGAAGGAAAAACAAACTTTCTGACTTTTCGGCTCACTCCTTCCAAACTTTGCTCTGTCTCCCTCCCTCCCTGCCCGCAGGCAAGATCTCTCGCGACATTAGTTCAAAAACCTTCTAGTTCTCATTTGAACAGGGTTAGAGCGGGGTCCAGGGAGTTCCCTGAGCCCTGGTTAGTTCTAGTCCGCTACGCCACTCTCTCAGAGCTCTATGTTACAGCAGAAGCCCACTCTGATGAGGAAAGATTCCCAAAAGTCAGCTCAGCCGCTCGCTTCTCTGTAAACACACGCGCGGACACAGTAACACACACACAGGCTGAGGCGGAGGGGGAATGCACCTCCACATCTGTCTTTCAGTATACCTCTGCAAAGAAAAAGGGTCGGGTTCACGTCTTCCGCTGCTGGAAAGTTTTGGTCCCCAACAGTGATAAGGAGAGAGACAAGCGGTGACAAGGAAAGACAAGCAAAGGTCGCTGCCTATCTGGAGAGCCCGAGAGGTCTGGAAGGAGCGGTAGCCCGGGAGGCTCAGGGGCTGGGAAGCATGCTTGGTTCGGCAGGTTGGACTGGGCTGCAGCCTGCGATGTTCACACGCTCCGGAGCAGCCTCTGAGAGACCTGCGGGAGGACGGAGGGTTTTGCAAAGAGATGGCGCCCTAGGAACATGTGCGGAGAGAGCGAGAGCCTGGACGGGACACCCACAACCTAAAGGGAGACCGGGAATCAGCGGTTCCCGGGCCCGAATCAAAAATGAGGGAAGAAAAGGAAACACCCGGCTGCACATGCACTCAGCGGACCTCAAGAACTTCGGCCAAGCTCTCCGCATCTTCTGCAGCCGCGCTCCTCTCTCGCTCACCTTACAGCTCTCCCTTTTCGTGTTTATCCCCGGGTCATCGTCTACCCTGCCGCGGGGATTCCTCCCATCGGCGGGAGCACTTTTTAGCTCAAGCCCCAAAGCGCTGCCCGGGTCTGCTGCCGCCTTTCTTTACACGCACCTACCGTTGTTGGTCGCCGTTCCCCTATAAGCCGGAGGGGTCGGTTCTTAATGATGCTAATTGTACGCTAGTGAAGGGAGAGGGGGGAGCTAAGGGGGAGGGCTAGGGGAAGGTCTCGCGGTCTATGAACACAGGCGCTCCTGGACAAAAACATAAAATAGTGGAAAGTTTTCTCCTCCTCTCCCTTTTTCGCCTTCCACTTCGCTCTCCTTCAGCCTGGCCAGGGCGCTGCAAACAGCTGCGTCAGGTTGCGCCCCCGTGCGAGGGGGGCAGCACCGCGGGGCTGCGGGGACAGCGGTGACCGCCGCGGGAGGCTGCCGGTCACCCCCGGTCACCTCCGAGCCCCGCCGGGAACCGCCAGCCGGAAGCCCCATACCCCCCGATGGAGGCACCAGATTTTCCATCCCGGGACAACATTTGCGTGAAACCCGAAGGTAACGCAGCCCGCCCGTCTCTCCAGCCTGTTCGCGGTCGAAGCTACCTCCGGCTGTTACAAGGGGACTCCGGGACAGAGCCGAGGGGGACAGTGCGCCCCTTGCCCCCACCGCCGGCGCCTTTCCTGCAGGGAATGCCCTGTACGCCGATATCCTCATGTTCGACGGCGCGGGCAGGACTGCGGCAGCGCACACCTGGGGACGCCGGCTCGGTCCCGGCAGCGTCCCGGGAGGCCTCGCCCCTCTCAGAGACCGCGGCGGGGGGACCGGGGTCGCTGGTTATTCCGCTGACAGCCTGATTTACAGGGAATGCTTTCCCAACACCCTCACAAGCCACAACACAACACTGAGGTGTGCCGGCTGATGGCTCCTTCTCATCCTGACCTAGAATTAAAGCAGACTCTCTGTTGAAGTTTTAGGTGGAAAGCAAAGCGTTTGTCTACCTGCAGCTCATTTTAAGTTAAATGACGTTTGCTGCCACAATTTAAAAATCCATATTCCACACCACACAGGCAAATAAAACCTACAGCATAAGAGCTGAAACAGAAATCATCCTGAAAACCTTAAATCGTTTATGCTGTAAATAAATTCCCTGAACAGCTAGTAGTCTATAAACTAAAATGTATAGCTAATAGCCGTCTTTGATTTACACAGGTCTTTCAACTAATTAAAAATAATTGTAAGGTCCTCTGAAAATATCCCCCCATACTCATAGGTGCATTGCTCATGTTAAAAGTAAAATGTTCATCAAATATTTATAGAATTTCCTCTCCCCCAGAAATTAAAAATTTTAAAAAATACACCAAAAACCAACACACACCATCCTTTACAAACTCAGGAAAAATAAATAGCTTCTATAAACTCAGAATCCTGAAGTTTCTTCACAATTTATCACTTCACCTTTTCTTTGAGTTACAGCTGACTGTGCCTCTCAGAGATCACCCTGGCAAACAGTGGTTGTTCTTCTCAGCAATCGTTTTCCAAACTATGTTCTATTCTTAAGAAGAAGAGGAAAAGAAAAAAAAAAAAAA
>NC_031773.1:70261363-70298934 GCF_001522545.3 Parus major | reverse complement strand
AAAGAAAAGAAAAGAAAAGAAAAGAAAAGAAAAGAAAAGAAAAGAAAAGAAAAGAAAAGAAAAGAAAAGAAAAGAAAAGAAAAGAAAAGAAAAGAAAGGAAGTTAATTTTTTAAAAAAGGCAATACTTTTCAAAAATCCAGCCTACAGAGCTTCAATTCTGCCTGTAACAGATCAGGGTTAAATAAAGGGTGTTAAAAGCAGGTGCTTTTCTCCCTCGCTGCTCCTTTTATTATGAAGAACATAAGCATCCCCTAATATATATAGTGAGGGAGACCCTTCTCCATTGCTTTTATTGAAAAGATCAAACTTGTGACATCACTAACCACCTTCCTATGGCTGAGTTTGCCTCTTCTCTGCCTCAGTGGGCTTGAGGAAAAAAAAAAAAAAAAGGAGAGGGAAGAGAAAAAGGCCAGCACAACCCAACTATGTCTGTGCTAGTACGGCAGGAACTGAGCAGTGCTGCAAAAGGCTTTTAGCAGACTCACTATCACCCTATTGCCTCCCTGCCCTCCTCCCCCCCGCAAGCTGTCACCTGCAAACAGCGGTGCAGTGCTTTGTCACCTGTCATGTGCACAAATGAGAAAACTCACGTACCCGTGAGCAAACTCCAGGTCCCAAGACTCACCGCAAGCCTGAGCCCTCCCCCCTGGCACGATGGGGAGAAAATATCCCTCACTTGGGATTTAAACCTTCCCTTCACCTCAGGATGCAACGGAAGATGCTCTCCCGGGAGAGACCCGCCACCACCTGCAGCATCTTCCCACTCCGGTTCGGCCAGCTCCCGGTGTCCCCTGGCCTCAGAGGAGTGAGAAGGGATGAGGCTGGACTAGAGGATGGGCCGGCGGAGCTTTAGGTGCGATTCCAAGCCTGCGCCAAACATCAGTCTGCTCATGGAGCGCCCACGGGAACGGCTGGCCCGGTGTCTGGAAGAGGGGAAAACCTCACACCTTTGTGGAGCTGTCACCTGCCGGGGCCTCGGTGGCGGCAGGGCTCCCAGCCAAGGCGAGCAGTTTGCGGCCGCCGCCTGCTTCTCTAGCCGGGGTACGCAGAGGGAGCCGTTCGTTTTATGTGACCTAGGAAAGGCTTCAGCTGCAGAGACATGAGGCAAAACCCCGTGTCTGCCCTTCTGACCAAGCCCTCTCTGCCACGACAAGGCAAACTTTATAATTTTAGATTTTCTGACTCCACTTTCTCCCGTCTTCCCGCCTCAAAGACAATGAGATTTTGGAGGGATGCCGCGCTTGGCTTCTGCCTCCTTTTTCCATACGTATAAACAGGCATAAATCAGCTTTCCTACGAGGAAGTTGACCTGGGCGCTTGGCTAGAAAGAAAAATCCCTGTTCCAGGTTTGGCACGTAATTCCCGAGCGGGGAATAGGGCCAGGGGCTGCGGGCGGGTGTGTGACCGGGCTCCCCCCAGAAGCCGCTCAGGAGCTAAACAAAAGCCAGCAAGTGGGACGGGTTCACCTCTTTGGGGAGGAGGTGCCCTTGCAGCTCGGGGAGGCAGGGGGAAATAATGACTAAACTGCCGCCCGGCGCTCGGAGAAGGACTAAATCCTCAGCTCCGCAAACTTCCCATCCTTCACCTCTGTAAAGTTCCGCTTCTCCCTCCTCCCTCTTGTTTTATTCACAATAAAGCATTTTCGTCATTTCCTCTCCCAGATTTCTATAACCTCAGTTGCACTCGTCCAGGGCTTCGGTTCAGACGGGGAGTTTAACCTCCCCAGTCTTCCCAGGGTGGAAAAAATAGTTCAACAAAAAAACCCCAAAAAACAAAAACAAAACAAAAAAACCACAGGCGTGCTGACTGCTGGAGAGCCTGGCGAGGAAGGGAAGGGAGCGGCACCACAGTGATTGCTGGACTCGTCCTGCGAGAACCAGAAATCCCCTGACTTGCTCAACCTCTCTGAACCAGCGAGGTTAAAAGCCGGAGAGCGCAGCTCTCTGCAGGTGAGGAGAGAAGCCCCAGAATATTTTTCCAAGGCTCCCAGGGTGGGCTTGAGGACAAGGCTGTGGTGCAATTGGTAGCAGACACGACCACTCGCAGATTGAGGAAGACTTTCTAGCACACACACTCATTCTTGCCCACGACCTAGACCAGCTGTGCTCTGCAGTGCCCATTTCTCATGAAGGGTGCTTTCCTCTCCTCTGACTCCCCGGTGGCCGTCGGGGATGAGAAACTCCTTCCACGTCTGACATGGTGTCATCTTCGGACTAAGCGAAAGGATTGCTCAGGGAGAAAAAGATACCCGCTTTTCCCCTCCCCATCAGCAAGCCCCAGACATTCCGTGGCGCTCCATGAGAGCACAATAATCTCCTTTATTAAACAGTGATAGAGTAGCAGAGCAGAGCCACCTCTCGCACTCGAGGGGCGGCCAGAGTTCCTCCAGCTCAGCCATTGACACAACGCGCATTTAGACAATATGCATTTAATTTAATGCACTTGAGAAAGGGCGGGCGGGGCGGGGAGAGGGTGAAGCAAAAATACAAAAAAGCTGTGTGGAACTGAGAAGAGCTTTGCCAAATCATCTGTCTGGTTCCTAGAATCCAGCAGACAGCGAAAGGAGTAATTTTCAGATTTGAGGGCGAGGAGGCAGTGATGAATTCCCGGGACTACCGCTGCCCCGCAGCGCCCGGCGGCGCCGGTGCCGCGACCGGCGGAGCATGGCCGGGCTCCATCCGCAGGGCGCTGTCCATGGTGGTGCGGCCGTGGCCTTAAGCTCCTGCGTTGTCTCTTCGGCTAGGTCTGGTCTTTTCTTCAGTTTGAAATATATTTAACATAGATTGAACTTTTTTTTTTTTTTTTTCCCCTTTTGCTGAATATCTATCAAATGCTAACAGGAAAAAACGTGTCTGGTCTGTTTAACTCACACAAAACTAATACCAACCTGGGCTGGCTGGAGAACAAGAATCCAATTTAAAGAAGTGAGCGGGGGGGAGGGATGATTTGCAATTTGGTTTTGTGCTATGTTAGAACAAAATCCATCCCTTTAGACACTTTTCTGAGATGAGACAGACTCAACTTCTGTTTTGGAATAGGTTAGTCGTTAATATACTCATCCAGGATGTGGGACACCAGGGATCAAGTCCTTCCCTTCTCTTATTCAGAGTCCTAATCCCTGGACTCTCAGTTTCTCTCAGTTCCCTCTCATCCCAGACCTAAAGCCCTTTCTGATTACATTTGTGATGAATTGATATTTTCCAATGGGTGAAAACAGAACGCTTAGTAAAGGAAAAATTCCCATCTAACAGTTATTGTGAGTAGTTATTCTGGGATTTTTCAGTTAAACAAGAAGAAGTCCAGCCAACCATCCTACAACAATGGAAGGAATCAAAAGCTGAGAAAAGAAGGGGTGAGCTAGGAAAAAGGAATAAGTCTCCTTCTCTGGTGGTACACAAGGCTGGTGTGGTTAAGACATACTTTCTTTATCTTTATTTTTGCATATTATTTGGGAAAAAAAGGAGGACTCTGTCCTTCCCCATAGCCACACAAGGGTAGTAGAGTTGGGGTGTGCTTTCCTTGGATAAGGTTTTGCTCAATCATTTCTATTCCTTTAGCTTATGGGACACAAGAGAAAGTTGTAGTTTGTATCATCCAGGCTCATTTGACTTCCCAGATAAGAAGGTAGGCTGCCTTTCTACACTGATGGAAATAACTGGTTTGTGTGAAGCTTGAAGTTATGTCTGTGATTCTGGGAAGCAATGTACCGTAACAAGCTCTGCCTTGAGCACAGACTTTATTAGCTAACATTCCTGATGTACATATCTTTGTTTTGTACATTTTGGTTTGTTAATCTAATTATATTTTTGTAATTTACAGTCTGCCTTCCAGGAATTTTTCTGCTTCTTGCTGTTGGTTTTAAAAAGTACAAATGACTGCAACAGTTTCATACATCCTCTGCTTTGACTCAGATGTGCTTTCTTCCTTCCTTTTCACCTGTGCAAGTAAAATGATCCTGTATTCGATTCTTCCACACCACATTAATTATCTGCTTCCATATCTCTAACTCTCACTGAGCAAACTGCATCTTTAAACTCTTCCTATAAGTCATGGGATCTGGTCCAACTCTCACTGAAGCCAGACTACTTTTCTTTGTTCACTTCATTTGGATGGTGGTCAGCATCTTATGTAGCCATCCCTTCTCTAAATATGGAATGTCCTTTAATCTCAGTCTTTTCCAGACATGATGTCCCATAGGTTGTAAACCCTAGGCTGCAATAAGCAAAGTGGAATGGTCACCTCACTTGCTTTAATCAGGCTTTGCATAGTGAAATGCAGGCTGGAGAGTTGCCCATGACACAGTGCATAATAAGCTTGGACAGCAGGAGATGTGAGCAAGCATATTTTTTAGGAGTTTCAATTACCCCTTGCAGGTTAGGGTTCTAAATTTACTAGATTATCAAATTTGAAATTCAATTAACCTGAAGAAATAAATAAGGATGAACTATAAAAGTTATTTGTTATTATTTGTTTATCCCAAGATAATGAAAATGCTTCTTTTAACAACTTGCCTTATACTGAGATTAAGTTAATTGCTCCTTCACCTCCAGAATTCATCTCTCTTAAAACCAGAAATATCACTCTGTGTGTTTACACAGAGTAATATGCTCTCTAGAAGCTGTTTTCTGTTTGTTAGGAATTTATTTTTTCCAGATGCTTGAAGAAACTTCTTTGGCTGTTGGAGATGGAAGTGAAAATGTGCCCAAAAGAGTTCTGTCTCTGAGCAGGACTGGACATTTATAGGCAGACTTCCTGGGTTCTGCTGCTCTTATTGATTTTCCAAGCCCTTGAGACTGAGATCCAAGGTTGTAACACGCACCTTGACATAAGCCATAGTCATTGCTTCAACCTGCAGATCAGAATAACAGCAGCAGCTTGGATTCTACTGTATTGGAAATACTTGGGTTTCTCTACTGCTTTGTAGTCTACCAGGTTAGAAATACCATCATTAAGTGATTTCCCATCTTTGTCCTGTGGAAGTGTTGCCCTTGTGATCTGATTAACTCAAATTGCCCTCTTGAATAAGCCTTGCTTCTGCAGCAAGGCAAGTAGGCATAAAGGATCCTGGTGTCTCTGCTTCACTTTGCTTTTGGCAAAGGGCTGTAGCTGGGCATGGAAATGTGGTATGTGGAGGGAGGCAAGTCCTCTGAAAGGCTTCCACATTGGAGATCTGTTCCATAGGATAAAACAAAACTGCTTAGTCATGGTGACCAAGCTGTGGAGCCCTTCCTGCTTCAGGACCACACGTTATCTCCTTGTAAACTATTGGTCATTTTACCTCGGTACTTTTCCCAATTCTGCCCTTCCCTATAAAACCCCAGCTTTTGCTCATTTCAGGGGAAGACCGTCACTGGCCCCCTTTGCTGAAGCCTGCCCATAAAGGACTCTGTGGAATGCTACATGGCCTCCCATCTCTTGTCCATGTGTCGGGTGGGGTAACTCATGAGCTGAGCTGAGCTGAGCTGAGCTAGTCACTACAGGAGTTGAAATCACATCTAAAATATCTAATCACTTGAAACCTCAGGCTCATCAGGGCTACTCCAGCTGGAAACTGCCTGAGACCTCTGGATGGCTGTTCCTTGCAGGACCCCTATCCGGGAAGTCTGTGGCAGCCGGGGGTCAGACAGACCCCTGAATCAGCTGCAGGAGTGGTGAGCTCCTTGCTTCAGCTGTGAGTGATGTATCAGTTTTGAAATTATATGTACACATGGACAGAAAAGGCTTCTGGGCTTTCTACAAAGAATTAATTGATTCAGGGTGTGTGGCTATTCCAGTCCTTTTCAGAAAATCATTCAGACCCAAGGCACTGCAGAAATTCCTCACATGAGCTCAGGCTCAGAAGAACTCCCCCTCATTTTCTTGTGCTCCATCTTTGAAAGCACTGCACTGAAACTCCCAAAAGAACCTTGTGCCAAGACCAGCAGACCAGAAAAAAATGACATTAAAGTTGAGAAATCCCATTTGTCTAAAGAGCTTGCAGGACTTGGGGAGTGGGATGTCAGATCTCATTACATCTGTATGTTTTTTCATTAACCATCTACGGAGTCACAGGAATGAATAGGAGAAAATTGTGCAATATGTGGTGAAGCTTCTCAAATGGTTGCTTATCACTGATTATTCCTGGGATGTTTTTGTCTTGCTTTCACCAAATATCACTATTTCTGCAGTATCAGGCCAAAAGGTAATTGGTGATAAGAAAGGCCGGTCCCATCAAAAAGCCAGGCTTTGTCAGACTCATCACTTCTGTCATTGCAGTCAGACTCTGTCAGGCTCTTTGTGGGCACACTCATAAACTCCTTTCATGAGGCCAACCAGCATAAAGGGCTGGGTATGTGTGTGGGAGGAAGGGAAGCAAACTTTCTTTCAGTGACTCCAGCTATCAGAAATATCAGCAAGCTCTGCTGTGGAGGCCACCTGCACACTGTGCAATCTGTCTTCCCAAGAGCTTCAGAGCAGGTGGTTTTTAATCAAGGTCTCCAGGTGCTTGTTTGTGAAATACTTTGTTTTGAGGGACACATGCACAGTCTGAGGAGGAGAGGGATATCTGTGCAGACCTCTGGAATCCTGTACTCATTAGTAACTAGTGATGATGTGCTTGTCAACACCTACAGGAAAGCAAATTTGTACTAAATTGTTTAAACCTTACTCAAACAATGATGATCTTATTTAAGGTGCAGGTGCTCAGCTTCAGGTTCAGGCTTGTATAAGCTGTTTACTTGTTATTCCTCAAAATACATTCACTGAAAAAAATAGAAAAAAGTGAGTGTAAGAATGCACAAAATAACACCTTTGTTAAACTTCAGTGCCTTTCGCCATAAACACACAAAAGCTGAACTAAGACAATCTTCTTAAGTTTTGCCAAGCCTCTGAGATCCCCTGTGTATTCTATAGAATTTTTCACAATAGAAAACATCTTCAGGCTGCCTGTGAGACAAAGGACACTGCTGCTGTACTTGGTGCTGTATGGAGTCCTGTGCCACAAAAATACCTTCTGCTCAACAACCCACTTTAAGAACAAGTTGCAATGGGGGAGCAAAACAAGCAAAAAAGGAACAACAGTAATCCCAAATCCATTTCAGTTAGCTTTGTATCAGTTCAGCCTTCTGTCTGTAAATCAAGGCAGGTAAAGTTTCATGCAAAATTTAAAGGTGTGCACAGAAATTGTTTAATGGTATAAGGGATACCATTAAAAGGGATTGATGCGGATGACCAGACAGCGAAAGTGGGAAGTGCTATTAGTGTGAACACATGAATATAGAAAGAACTGAACAGCCAGGTAAGGCCACGTTCAGTTGTGAAAGAACCTAAAAGGAAGGATAAAAGGTAATTTTTTTTTTATTTGGATTTGTTTGTTTGTTGTTTATTGAGGGGTTATTTATTTGCCATTTTGGAAAAGAAAGCAGAGGAAACTGAAGACCATGAGTCATGTAAATTGCGGGACTGAAATAACTAGGAAAAATAATGATTTGGGCAATTGCTTTAACAGACTAGTTGATAAATAATTTGCAGGGGCTGAGGTTTAAGATTCAGGGGTGAAGCACTCTGGTGAAACCTTTTGCATTCAAGATATCTTCTGAAGATGTTGAAAGAGGAAAATATTGGAGTATAGAACAAGTGTTGAAAGAAAAAAAATGCCTCAAAACCCCCTTCCCCACCACCAAAATGAAAGTCCAGAACCATCACCCAAGAGACTGCACGTTTGTTAAGACTCTTATCAGCAGGCAGAAAGAATAAAAGTAGTGTGTGGATTTGGAGCTCAGCTGAGAATTTAACCATGTTAAGCTGAAGTTCAAGACTATACAAGTGAGAGATGGAATGAAGGTTGGAACTGGATGGAGGCAGTTTCATGTATCATCATTTTAAAAGCAGTTTGAGAGTGAATAAAGGTCCTGTGCCTCGTACTGTGGGTCTCAGTCCATAGTGAAGTTTTATCTCTTATAGTAACGCAAACACAACAATCACAAAGGAAGGGTTAATGACAGCACAGTGAAAAGAAAATCCCAAGCAAAGGAAAGTGGGAAAGAAGGAAAGATCATCTGGATATGGTTCTAAATGGAGTTGTATAAGAATGTAATAAAACTCAGTGCCCAGTGCAAAGTGAAATTTAAACAGGGTGTTGCTGAACAGAAGAAATGAGCTGTTTATGAGGATATGGATGGAGGAGATTTGAGACTTAGCCAAAAGAAAGAGATTGGAAATTTATCTGAGAGCTGCATTAGCCAAAAGAAGAGGCTAGAAGTAAAACTAGAGATAGCTGTGAATAATATTAGTGAGAAGAATTCTAGGACTTGTTCTTTTTTTCCTTTGGTGTTGCAAAAGTAACACAACCTCCTTTGCAGGGGGAAGGAAATGGGAATGTTAGCAAGTATGGGTTACTTAAAGACAGGAATAACTACGGCATGTTTAAAACAATGTTGTGACTTTGTTTTATTTCATCCCATTGGTAAAGGACAAATATTTTGCCAATTGCAAAGTTCACAGGTAAGTCATTCTGCTGGAACTAAAACTCTTATATGAGCCTCAGTAAACTTCATTTGGGTTACAACACAGCATATTTGAGTCTTCCTGTTCCTAAACTTTCACCTTAGTATGAAAAGTAAATATTTTCTCTGCTGTTTTTTTTTTGGTTTTTTTTATTTTCTCAAGTCTGTCCTTGCCTTTTCTGGATGTCTCTCTTTTGTAATAAGTTTACCTCTTACAGTTGGTTTATACTCTGATTCCCAAATTTTTCCATGCTGGATGTTTTATTTTTGTGTACAGTTCAATCACCTCTGCTATCAGAGCTACTTTAGAAACATCTCAAGTTTTACATTACCTGCTGAAGTAATTCACACAGAAGGTACCAAGTCTTTCAAGTTTCTCCAAAGAACCACACTACATCAGCCAGTTCACTGACCTGAAACCATTTTCTCAAATCCCAGTTAAAGATAATTGCTTAATTCACCCTCAATACTAGAAGGTTCCCCAATAATACTGGCGTAGGGCCATAGATTAAGTTTTTCTGAATTTCTCTCATTGTTTCCAGGGCCTTGCTGGATGCACATTATAAGTAATGTAATCACACCTTTAAGTCCCAAAATTTCCATATACAAAGTTCCATAAAATCACGGCTGTGTGAAGGAATACTGGGGCTTTTTTCCCAGCCTCTTTCATAGAAGTTTCACTATAGGTTTCATGATATTCTGATGAGTCATGTGAATACAGTGCTTGGTTATAATGTAAATTAGATGTATTTATATTATCCTGTTAATTTTGCTATCTTTTCCATGGTAGTGTATTTTTTATTCTACTTATACTACCACAGAACAGATAAGCTCCATCTTCAATGATGTGAGAAAGACAATGAATGACTGCTTACTGAAATGATCAGTAACAGTGGAGCTGGCCTTATCAGAATAAAGAATGAAATTATATATTTTATTGGAAGATTAACAAAACCAATCTGAATGTCAATCTTTGCTTTACTTCAAAAGCTCTCTGTCTCCCCGAGTGTACTACAGCACAGACAGCATTATCGTGGTGCTGTGATTGGAAACACTTTTCCCCAAGACCCTTTTTCACTTTAGCAGTTGAAATCTGGTTTTATTTATCATCTATAATAGCTCATTTCTGTAATGGAGGCTGTTTTAAAGCATAAAGCTGTATCTACTTAAATCCTGAAAGAGAAATAATTTAATTATTATTTACAACATTGTCAACAAGTTGATTATTTAATCAAAACAGCTATTTAGTAACGATAGGAAATATAGCAAGGGTCACAGTAAGGTACAGCAAATTCTTAGCTATAAAAAAGAAGTCTATTGAGATGGTTTCTTCACTAATCAGAAGCATGCCAAATTTTCAGGCTCAGGAAGTTCATTTAGTTGCAACAAGGCAACAGTATATGGATATATTATTCAATTTCATTTTTTTTCCTCAAGCAATAACAGAATCCTCAGTCATGGTATGACAGAATAAGAGGGAAGATGAGAGAAAATGACTGCACAAATGCCTGTAACCAGAAATCTATTTATTATTAGAATTTATGAATTTAGAAGTTAAGGACATTTTCCCTAGGATTTCTATGTGACTACCTTTTTGCAAAGTAATGTAAAGTGTTTGGAGATGTATCGTTTGAGCTGCTGACATAAGACATGAATCATTCGAGCATGCTAACATTAAGAGCATGAAAGGAGGCTCTTGTATTTCTCTGGCATTAGCAAGCGAAGTTCATGTCCGAACTCTAACAACCAAAGTTGCTTTTGCTGATCAAGACTGTTGATCCTCTTGCTGCAAAATAAAAATTTGAAAGCCAAATATTTTACTGGGCTGAGGTACTTCCTAACATGTCAAGAGTGCAACATGTTTTAAATGTTTTAAATATGAGAAGTTACTATGGAATACAGGCTGGCAGAAAACTTCGCAACATTTCAAATAACAATGCAAATGGGAAGATCATAAACAAGGTCCACTTCCAGAAATTCAAGGAAACTAATTTAAAAATTACTACTTATCACTCCCGGTTTTCATATAGAATCCTTGATTAGGTAGTCTGCACTCCAGAAATAATGTTGGTCTTTGAAAATCTAGGGCAATGCTAAGAAAACTGCAGTAGGATTTGTTAGGAATGAACCATGAGTTTGGGACATTGGCATGCCCTTTCAGTTTTGCCCTGACTGGCTTTTCATCTTACGAGAGTCAAGCTAATATCCCATGTAAGATTACAGGAATTTGGTTTCTTCACCTTGATACCTAATGAACAACAATGATACAGGTGGTATAAAATCCATACTTTGAAGGAAAGGGGAAAAGAGGAACAAAAACTGTGCTGGAAGCTAGATTTGTGCATGGCACCCACCAGAAGACAAAAAGCACATTAAGACTACAAACATACCAGGAGAGGGAGACACACATGCTCATGGTAAGAACAGGTTGCTGAGTTGTTATGTTTCAGAACCAAGCACAGCAGAAGCTAAAATATGAAAAGGGCTACAACCTGCCTAAGGATTGAAAGGCATTGCAGGCCTACATGGAAAACATCTGATGCTCTCCTGGCCTCAGACAGTGTTAGCTTCTTTAATGAACATTGAAATCACACATCCCTGCATCAGACTTCACCATATATTCCTTAATTTTATAAAAAATCCAACTCTTTGATTATGTTATGGTTATGAAATCAATGCTAGAAACCACAGTGAGCATATGCCTGCAAGAACTCTTTTTAAAATCAGCATTCACACTCTAAAACAGGAGCACGGACCAAAATCAAGCCAAGTGTGAGACTGGGTAGAGATTAAGGGGAAAAATGACTCTGTCTCATATGTATTCTTCTGTTTTCACATTAATATGTGTGTTCCCTTCATGTCTGCACCAATTTGTGGGAATTACATTTCCATGAAAATAAAAGGCAAATGTGTATAGTAGTTCTCTGTGTACGTGCATTATGTCATAGGAGCTACACCTACACCAACCTTGACATTTAATGTCTTCAGAGAGCCTGAAAGTCACCCTATTAAATCAGAATCAAGGTGCAGCACCAAGGTGCAGCTAATCCTTTGGATTTCCTGTTGAGCAGACACAGACATTAATATAAAGTGAGTCATCTCCCAGTTAAATTCTCCTGTCTCTCAATAATTGCTGATTTAGAGACAGACTGGTAAATGCATTGCACCACCAATATAACTTATTCCTCCTGACTTTTACTCAAACCTTTTCTGGACTTGGTTAAAGTGCTGGCCTCCACAACATCCCGTGGCTGACTTCCACAGTTTAATTATTATGTGGTGTGAAAAAGTACTTCCTTTTGTTTGTTTTTCATATAGGGGGAACTGAATTCTCCCTCATTTTTATGTCATGAGAAAAAGACAACAGTAATTTTATGCTCATCTTCTCTTTGCCATTCAGAATTTTGTAGATGCTATTATATTTCTCTTCTGTCATCTGTTTTTCCAGAAGGGAAGTTGTAGTCCCTTTCCTTTCTCTTCTTGTGGAAGCCTTTCTTTAATTTGTTTTTCTCAACAGAGTTATGCCCACTTCTACTGTGTCATAATTAACAAAGGACTAATAATCAAAATTAGAAAACTATTCAGTAGTGTGCAAATACATCTTGAAAGAATTTTCAGAACTCAGCTTGCTTTTCCTCACACTTTTATAGGATTTCACTTCTGTGGCAATGTACAGCTACTTGCTGCTGTTTTGCAAGCTTTGTGTGCAGATTTAGTGCTTCTGGTCCCACAGGGTTTCTGCTTATTCTATCCTATGGGAGTACTTTAAAGAAAATCTCAAATTGCTTTTCCCCTCTAAGCAATCCAAAGAGAAGACAAATATGGATTTTTTTTATTTATTTGCCTGTTAGATGCAAAGAAGAGAAGGCAAAGAAAATAGAAACGTATAAAATATGTCTGAAAATTCCTCATGTAATTTTCAAAGCTCTAGAAGGACCATCGTCAGCCATTACCTTTATAAGGAATGTAGATTCCAGAATTTGTATTTACTAACTTTTCAATGGCAGTCCTGTTTTTAGAAGTCTGTCTTTCATTTTTTTCTTGGGTGTGTAGTTGCATGTATATGTGAACGTGCACATGTGTGCATGTGTGCATGTGTGTGTGTGTGTGTGTGTGAGCTCATTCACTTTGTGCTGGGGTTAATAAAATATGAGGTCATTCTTCCTTGAGAAAGGGTTTTGTGGTCTGGCTAGAGGAGAAAAAAAAGTCATGTTCAGCATTTTAATCTGTCTCTTTCTGCGGGAAAGCTCCGCTTTCTTGAGAAGCCCACTTATCTCAGGGAAATCTGGGCATGGAATGGAATCCTCTGCTAAAGGGTGCTCAGTCCTAATCCTCTGCATTTATGAAATTGTTACATAGGAAAAGAAAATGTGATTTTTCATATATACGTGGGTCTAGATGGGCTGTGCTTTAAATGTAATGGAAAAAATATGTTTATTATGTATTTTGCATGTGTATAGTATATATGGATATATGTGTACATATGCTTATACTTGTTACATACTTTATATACATATTTATATATAGATCTATCTATTTGCAAAGAATAAGTCTGGGATGTAACAGGAAACTCTTCTGTCTAGGAAGTCCCTCTTGGAGGTAAATAATCAAGTATGGTGTTTATGCTCATGCCATTTTCGTGAATCTGAAAGGATATTGCTCAATTCATGTTATGCTTTTATTCCCAGCTTCTGTCTCCTGAGGGTGAATATCAGGTACACCACCTCCATGAGATGCCTTTTGAAATCTGTAGCTACAACTGCAACAATAATGCTATTATTTGATGCCATTATTTAAATCAGCAGGAGAGTCAGGAACCTTTCCATGTGCCCATGTGCAAAAGGTACAGCTTGGGATGTGGGTTTTAGCTGTATGAGTGCAAGACCTTCCTTGGAACGGATGGGAGTTCAGAGTGCAGATACACATAAATGAGATTTGCTCAGACTGAAATCCAGATAGGGAGGAAATTCTCTAGTAGTAAAAAGTGGGAACAGGGTGTTTCTTCCTGAAGGGGAATGGTTTGTGAGAGTTTTAAGCAACTGAAGATCAAAGATTAAAAATACATAGAGAAGGAGAGGGCCCAGGACTGATCTGGTTAGTCAAAAAGGGTTGGCAAAGGGTTATGAAACCTCATGTCTGGGACTTCATCTTGTGGTAAGGAAACATTTACCACAGCAACCAATGTGTACTGGAGGGAGCTGAAAGTCCTTTCTCTCAGTCAAATCCACTTGAAATGAATTTTTATGATCCAAAATTCTAAACTGTACTTGTGTAAACTGCCCGTCTGCACCTAGAAAGCATCCATTGTGAGTTTTTCCTGGTTTCTCTCAGAGTACCACACACCTAGCAGTGCATAGCACTGGTAAGTGAGAAGACTAACAGGTGTGACTGTAATGCAGGATTAAATAATAAAACCTTAAAACCAAACTGGTATTTAATGATGAAGCAGACTGACAGAAAAATAAATCTATTTTTACCATGTTTTTCTCAGCACCATCAGGCCCTGACTACATGCCTCTTTCCATTTGCTCTGACTTCAGAGCTGGGCTGCAGTTGCAGCAAGCTCCTTTTCAGTTGACACATCCAATAAGAAACACCTCATGCAACCACACGCTGAGTCAATGCTAGTTTTAATGGGAAAATTGCAGTTGATGCCCTTTAGGTATTTAAACAATAGCTGAAGTATTAATCATTCTCCTTTTAAGCAGATAAGAACAAGCCCTTTCCTTAAAGTCAAATATATTTATTTGAACATTATTTCCATGTCATTACTGATTCAATTCTCCCACTATGCTCTGACTGCTAAAAGGAAAGCAGGAAACTATTCATTAAAAATCATAAAAATTACTGTCTTTTTAGGATGTGAAACTGTGATGAATGGGTGTATTAACAAACTGTGTGCAGGTTTTAAAAAATTTGTTGTACACAATTCTACATTATATATTCTATTCTTGAAGAATAATGTATCCTGTAGGAACACCTACAACTTACTATGGTTTTTCTTTTTTATGGAGCATCTTTCTTCTAAGACCTTCCCAAATATCATATACAGACTTTAAATATAACTTGGAGATCTTAACATGAGTTTGCTCTAAAGCCTAAAGAATTACTTCCATTAGCTTTGGTAGCTCTACATACCCCCCAGATACTATAACTTTATTAATTGTTAAAATGGAATGGTATAAAAGGCATTTCAACAGTGCATGTCAGTACTCAATAATATTTCATGAAAATGCACACAGGAAGAGAACACTCTTCAAAAGCTGCAGTAAAATTAAATTCAGTACCTTGAGAGAAGATTGAGTGGGACATGAACATTATTTTTGCCTAGTCTACTTACAGGAATTGTGGAATTTTAAGTATCAAAAGAGTTTTTCTCTACCTCCTCAAATATTTACATAGCCTTTTTTTGGCATATAGTGACCAAAAGAGTAGTTAAGGAAGCTTACATTAACAGGGCTTCTTGGGAAAAGGTTTGGAACATTGTCTTGAAATAATTGATCCATAGGCTTTGCTGGAAAGTCAGTAAACAGCAATCTCAGAGGTAATCCTAATAGTCTCAGCCAGAATGGGAATTGTTAATTTCCAGACCCTTTTTTGCAGAATTCTTCCCTTTTGTCAGATGGATCATGGAAGTTCAGAAATCCTCACAAGATGGCCTTTGAATATCTGCTTCTCCAACATGCTGAGTTTGAGATTTTTACACAAATGGGTCTTGAGATGACACAGAAACCACGGGAATTGTGTTTTCCTTTCCCCTGCCAAAGCAGTCTGCTGTTACTCCTGCCTTGTTGGAGTGTTTTGAGCTCAGCTTCTGCTGAACAACTGCAAAACCTTTCTGTAACCACACCTAAGTGGCCTCAGCCCAGCTTGATGTAGCAGGCAATTAGTGTTATATCAGCTCTGCCGGCACAAACACAGCTCAGGCCTGCAACTCCTGAGGTTTGAAGACAAGCACTGTGTGCCATAGTGCTGGGAGCACTCCCAGCAGAACCACAGCACTTCTTGGGATGTTGGGAATACAAAGGATGCAGAAATGCTCTTGAGCAGGAGGTGGGTGTCTGTCCCCAGGGCTGTGCTGCGATGCAGTTCTGCCTAATCCAGAGCAGACCAGATTGCAACTCTGCTCCCCATTTCCCTAAGCACAGGCTTTTCTTCATGGTGTCTTGTGGGTTTGCTGTCGCTTCCACCTTCCAGCAGCAACAAGACCTCAGTTCACTGATGTCTCAGAATCTCAGTTCACTGCTTTCTGGTAACCTTGCATGGCTCACTTGCTTTCCCATTGCTCTCTGTTGCTGCTCTGAGGGTCTACTTCAAGCACAAAAATAAATTAAGGAAATTATGACCATGTGCCTGACCTTAGGTGGTGTGCCGGTTTTCCCTTCCTCCTCCCCCCTCTCCCCCCCCTTTTTTTTTTCTCCAACATTTGGTGCATTAGGTCCAGATTAATTTGACGTATTTAGTTCAAGTTGTCACATCTTCAGGAGGATCAGGAACTGCCTCATTTTTCAGATAGACACAGGGTTCCTATGCAAAATAATAGTGTTTTGACGCCATTGAGGTCAATAATACATCAACTTACAGTAGGCAATAGTGAATTTGTTGGTTATTCACCTTTGGAAGCCTTACAATGGAAACTAAAACATCAGCCTTCTCTCATTAGCTATATGCATGCAATTTCATATTAGTTAGAGGCATTTAATTAATAGATAATACAAAAAAAAGCTCTGCTCTAAACAGTCATTTATTGTTCCCCATTGATAACAATTGACCTCCAGGCCTAACAATGCAAGCAATTTTCAACTGTCATGAGACAGAAAGACGTCATTCAGTTCAGTAAAAAACATCATTCCCCACGTGAACTGGACATTAGAGGGAGATGTACAGTGATTTCTAGTTCTTAATTGTACTTTAAGTGATGTCTTTATTACATATTTGCTTGTAACCCTCCTTCTTCCTTTCATTCAATTCTCCTTTCTTTGTTAACAGCTCCCCCTCTCCAGATACCTCATCCCAATGACTTGTTCTTCCTTCCTTGTCTCCTGCCACCATTCCATGACCCCACACTGGCTGTTGTAACCTGTGCATATTACACTAAGTCCTCTTGGTGGACTGGCAGTGGGGTTTTGCCTGTACCAGCCCAAGGCATTACCATTCAGGGATATATTCAGGGTGCAGCATGAAGGCAGACACATCAGATCTCTGGGGGTGTTTACCACTTGCCAAAATAACTCTGGGTTCTGGAAAATACAGAGAAAAAATTATGATTTTCAACACCTCTGTTACTTGTCCAAATTTGAGTTTATTAACAGCATCAGTGAAAGGCATGACACTGGCCCTCAGGCAATCCCCACTTCTGCCAGATTTCAAAGACAAACAATGGAGGTGTTAACGTTATTCAAAAATTAATTGAAAGAATCTTAGGATGAAAAGCATTAGGCAACTTCCATACAGGGGCTGGTGCCAGCTCCCACTACAATAACAGTCTCATCTGTCTCACCATGCCCAGGCACTACAGGATCAAATTTGGTGCAAAGTGTGAACTGCAGCCTGATTTTGATTCCTCTTCCAGCTTTTCTCATTCCCTTTGCTTAACCAAATGATTCTAATCTCACAGAGGGGAGTGGGGAGCTGGGTCTGGGGTACAGCTCCAGGTCAGCACCTCAGAGGGATGGGCACTAGTGGGGCGTGGGGAATAGGATCCCCTCACAAAGAAAACAGCCTCAAAGGCTGTTTGGGCTGCCTGGGGTTCTCTTCATGGATGTTTTCTCCTCTATGGTGCATTCAGGTCTCATTGAAGTGTCATTAATTAGTCTCACTTCTGCTTCAGAGGGGTTGGATTCCCTTTCAATTTATTTCAAAACCTGCCTGGTGTCTAGCAGTACTTTCTGTCAGGCTGGGATGCTTACCTGGGACAAATGGGATTAAGAGAAGATATTAAGAAAAGCAATCCCACTCTGCTTGAGCATCTCTAAAAGGTGCAAGAAACACCCCACAGCACATACAGTGAATGACTGGGCTCCCTTCACAGCTTTGTCTGGGGATAAGTTTCACTGGAGGGCTGAATTTGGCCAACTGTCTTTAAGTTTCTATTTATTAATCTCATCTAATTTAATGACAGGAAATGACTAATGAAATTCAGCAGTGACAGGCTGCTTATTTAGGCCAAGTGATTCGCATCTGAACTGAAAAGGACCCAAACCATTAATTTATCATGAGATTTGCTCTGCTGATGGCTAATTCAAACAGAAAAAAATTCTAAAAACCCTAACTTTAATGACAAATCTAAATAATTTCTAGATTATGTTCTGGCAATGGTCCTTCTAGATTAATTGCTGTCCCCTTCAAAGCTTCACTGTAACTTCAGTAAGTTGCTTGTAAGTTCTCAGACGGCTCCCCTTCAACCCAGCCCTGATCTTTGGCATCACTGCTCCTCTGTGGCCTCAAGGTCCTTCAAACACTAACTCAGTGCTCAGCAGGAGCAGAGAGCACAGTCCTGCAGCATGGGGACCATGTTGAATATGGCACAGCAAGCCCTTCTGATCTCACCAGGACTTTCTTAACAAGGGGCCCTTCACCACTCAAAAAAAAAAAAAGAGTCCAAACATTAAAAGCAAACAAACAACTTCCTTAAAATTTTAATAGCTCACTTAGTAGTGGTGACAGATGTCAAATTGACAGTGCTGGAGAAGACAGCTTTCAGTGGGAGGCAATATTACAAGTTTTGGCTCTTTAGAGTCTCCCACAGTGGGTTCTGATGGCCATGTCCACTGCCACCAGTGGAAATGGGATGGTGTTTATAAGCTGGCCACAGTTTGCAGCAAGATGGGCAGAAGTAAGTTAGCAATATTTACTACTTCTCATAAATTCCAAGAAAAACATGCACACCTGCTGGGATGGTGTCTAAAATGGTGATTTTCAGTTTGTTTCCATACTTCTTCATCTGTTGTATGTCATTTCTGAGCTCTAGTGAAGGGGAAGGAGGAATAGAAGAAGCCAGATGAAGTGCGAAATTTTTTAAATTTAAATGTGAAGTTATTGCCTGGAGGTATTTTCAGCTACAATCCGAGGTTTTGGAATATAAGTTTAATTGATGTGATGTCATAAAATAAATAGAATAAATTTATGAATTGATGGTCTCTCAGTCTGGCTCTCAGTGGGTGGCAGGTATCTACATTAAAAAGACCATCAGGACTGGTACCTCTCTTGGCAGTGTCAGCCAATAACCTAAGCATTAATTTGGCATGGGGATTACACTGTCCTTCCAGGTGGTCTCTCCAGGTGATGGCTTCAGCACCACGTTGCATTCATGAGGGGCAGTCTGCGGGTGGTACAGGAGGCAGAAAGGACTATGTGCCCAGTGCCCCAGCAGGAACTGTGCATGCACCACTGAAAGCTGTCTTCTCCAGCACTGTCAATCTGACATCTGTCACCACTACTAAGTGAGCTATTAAAATTTTAAGGAAGTTGTTTGTTTGCTTTTAATGTTTGGACTCTTTTTTTTTTTTTTTTGAGTGGTGAAGGGCCCCTTGTTAAGAAAGTCCTGGTGAGATCAGAAGGGCTTGCTGTGCCATATTCAACATGGTCCCCATGCTGTAGGACTGTGCTGTCTGCTCCTGCTGAGCACTGAGTTAGTGCTGGAGGGATGGGGTGTTCGAAGGACCTTGAGGCCACAGAGGAGCCAAGGATCAGGGCTGGGTTGAAGGGGAGACGTCTGAGAACTTACAAGCAACTTACTGAAGTTACAGTAAAGCTTTGAAGGGGACAGCAATTAATCTAGAAGGACCATTGCCAGAACATAATCTAGAAATGTAGGTCCTGCAAAATGTCTCCTGACACAAGGATACAGGTAACAGGGTTTATCCCTACTTTTGTAAGATGAAACTGGCCCTGTGTGGGTGGGGACAGATGTTGTGAAAGCTGAAGGGCTGTAACCAAACCCAAATAACCATTTGCCTTTATGGTATTACATTATAACTCCAAATTAGTGTCTGCAATTCCAGCTGCTGTGAATGTAATAGCAGGCTACTGGAATGCTGTGTCCTGATGAAGTTTCTGCCAAGATCCTCAAGCCAGATGTACAGGGTGAAGCTGATTTTTAAAAAAATCAAAATTATTTTTAAAATTTTATTTGGCAGAGGGTGAAATCTACACCTTCAAGCAGAGGGAAATTCTCCAGCACTATGCCTCAGCCTCCTGGAGTTTAGGTGAAATACTTAGATAGTAAATGGTGAGGAAGGGGAGGGAAACCATTTCCAAATAACTTGTAGTGTCTTAATGAGGATATATTTGAAAAACAACTATCTACACATGCCATCTTTCCTATGCTAAAAAAAAAAAAAAGGCTTTCAAGCAACACATAGCACAAGAATTTCATGTAGCTCTATTGCATTAAGGTACTTTGCCCAGGCAAGCATGATTGTAGGGAAAACTCTGTATGCCCATGTTCATTCATGGATTCCTGTGACTATATACATTATTATTGCTAAATATAAACTGTGTCCTAACAGCAGTTTTTATTTAAAGAGGTGATGGAGACAGAGGAGTTGTATGGTCTGGGGCATTACTCACTGTTAAAAAAAAAAAAGCTTCATAAGAAGCCTCAGAATTAATACCTGACTGAAGTAGCAATTGTCATAATTATGCCACGTCTGCACTATTATTTTACACCTCCTCAATACAATGTGGAATTATAGGATTCCAGTGAATGCTGCCATGACCATTTCATCACACAAGTATATTCCAGTTGCTGTTTTCCTTATTTTTTCTGTGATCATTGCTCCCCGCAGTTTGAAAAAAAAAAAAACCAAATGAGTAGGAGTTGGAGAAAGTAAACCCTGGATTCAGTTACAGTTCTCACTTCCCTGCATCCTTCCCCCAGTCTCATGTCTTTATATGGTTAATTTTTGAAGAATCCTCTTGAAATGCCAACTATAGTAGCTTTTAACATTTACACAAAATTTAAATAAAATCTATCAAACTTTATTAACAGGAAAAGAAAAGCAGCATGTGATAGTCTTGTCAAACCATGGTAATGAATACATGATTAGTCTTGGTTTCTGTTAAGGTATTTTTTTTATTTCAGAAGAGGTTTTTTGGTTTTGGGATTTTTGAGGAGGAAGAAGAGAAAGTAGAAATGGGGAGCCTCTGGCCATGGTCCACCTACATGAAAGTCTGGGACAATTGTTTTATTAATTACTTTTTGCCACACCTCGTCTGAATTATATTTTTTCTTCTCAAGTCTTAATCTTTGCATCAACCAATTGCTCTTGAAACTCTGCTTTGTGGCCACACTTAAGAATTAATCAATGAGTATTTTCTTTAATGCTTGGTATTTGCTAAAGCTATAAATGTATGTGTATTTGCATGTGTATATGAAGACAAATATATGAAGGAAACCAATTTATGAACAATACATTTAAATAGCAGTGAATGGAATTTCCAGCACTGAGAAAAGAATTTGTGCTGGAAGTTAGAATGGGGCTCATCCAACAATCCAAGGGTCAAAGAAATAATCTTAAGGTAGAATTCCTGAGATTTAGCAGTATAAATATGTAATAAAAATCCAGACAGATTTCCTCCCTTGTAGTAAGTTGCACTGGGCTAGTCAGAAAGATTCTAAATTCTCTTGAAGGTTATACAGCAGAAGCTCTGCTATCAAAATGATATCTTGTATTTGCAGCAGGAAGAAACCTTTGGTGACTGATAAGGACTTTATGTTCCCAGGCAGTGCAGTGCCTTAGTATGTTTACTCATTTTGAAAGGATAAGAGAGTGGTGCACTATACAAAAGAGCAGTCAGGATCTCCAAATAGATAAATATAAATATTAAAATAAGTGAGACCTAAAACTTTACAGATCTATGTTGTCTTGACTGGAATTCTGATTGCATATTCACTTCCCCAGCCTTTCTATCTCCCCCCTCTTTCCTCTTCTTCCTTTCTGTTCCGCTTCAAATTTTCTTCCTTTTCTCTTTCTTGCTACCCCCCCCCCCCATTTCCTCTTCCTCTTTTCCATTTCTGCCCTTTTCCTTTTTCTCACTCTTCATCCCTTTCCTTGCTATTCTCCTTTCCCCTTATTATTTTCCTTTTATTTAAAACTTCTTAATGTCCCTTTTCACATATTTTTTATAAGTTGACCATGACTTCAAAGTAGTTCAGGTCTCTCAAGTCTTCAGGAAACTGTGCCCAGTCTCTGCTTCCACTAATAATACTCTACTGCATTTACTGCAGAGCATGGAATGTCAGAATTTAAAGGACAAGGACAGTGAACACATTCTTAAGGTGATGGAACCAACTCTGATTTATATGGCAAACTTGGCAAAAGGAAGTATTTAACTCCCTGCCCCTGGGGAAGGGTGGAGCAGTTGTGTTACATTTAGTTCAAAGCATGTCCAAATACAAAACTAAGCATGTTGGAAAAGGGACACTTCTCAGTTTTCACTATTGCTTGTCTCTAGTGCTGAAAAAGTGCCTGGCTATGTGTGACCAACTCATGAGAGAGTCCAAAACACCACATTATGGAGCAGATCCTCCTGAGTGCCACCACACAAAACACACAGGACAACCAGGGGACAACCCAGCCAGCCCAGAGGTATAAAAGACTGGTCTCATCCCATTCTATGACAAAATGTCCCACTGAGTGGGTAAGGGAAACGCTGTAGATGTTGCTTACCTGAACTTTTGTAAAGCCTTTGACATTCACAAAACTCCCACACTCACTCAGCTCCCACAAAATTCTCCTGGCTGCTCATGGCTGGGATGGCTGGACAGATCACTGGTGAAAAAATGGCTGGATGGTCAGACACAGAGGGTAGGAAATGGGGTTGGATCTGGTTGGTGCCCAGTCACCAGTGGTGTTCCCCAGGGCCCATTCTGTTTAACATCTACATTCATGATCTGGATCCTGGTTGGACTCTGATGATCTTAAGGGTCTTTTCCAACCCAAATGATTCTATTCCATTAGAAAGTAAAGGCCTTGGAAATGAAGAGCATTTGAAAGCCCCAGGACCTGTTGGATAGCCAGAAGCAGAGTTGCTGGGATTAGGAATCCTTTAATGTCCTTATACACAACATGCCCATTGTAGGTGATACAGTGCAGAAATTAGGAATGACACTGAGCTGTCCTCCAGATAAGGTTTGGATTCATTTTGAAAGAGGCTTACTTTTAATGGCAATTAAGAGACATTAGAGAAATACATGTGTGGGAAAGTGCTGGAGGTTACCTACAATTATCTTTCATTGTTTGCATTTCAAAAGGCCCTAGAAATTTCAATATGGTGGTGACTGGTAACTGTAGTGAACTCTTAATGGATATTTTTCCAATCTTGATGAACTTTATTAGTTGTTACTGAAACAGTTTTGTTATTTTAATTTTCAAACATTTCAAAGTAATGTTTTTTTCCTTCACCTGCCATGTTTTTATTGTTAAGATTCCACAGACACATTTGACTTCATTGATTTAACTTAAAGACATGACAGGAAAATAACTCTTTTTCTTATATCCTGCTATGACAGTGGGAACAAGGATAATTATTCATTCCCTCATGTGTGTCTAGCAAGTGTGTATGCAAGCCCATGTGCACTTTCTCTCTCCTCTATTAAATCTTTTCTGGAAGGGTGTAAGCAGTCATGGTTCCCTTTGTGACCCTACAGTGGTACAGAGAACCTGGTGAGATATTTATTTTCTGCAGCTGAAAGAACCAACAGGATCAACCAAATTAGAGACGGCAGTAATAAAGATAATGAAATCTGGTCCTTGCTGATCACACTAAAAATGTTTTGGAGAAAGAAGGGAAGGGGAACAGCTGAGCAAAAGCTAAATCTGCTTGTCACAGTCATGTTTATGTGTCCTCTGGTGGTCTGTTCTAGTAATCACTGTTTCAGCCCTTATATAGAGGGCTCATGAAGTAAAGGTATCATTTCTGTTCTTACTGAATTTGAATATTTAATGGAGCTTAGATGCACTCTGTTGGTGCATTGCATAGGCACACATTTCACTTAAGCATTGTTGGATCATTTTGCTAAACTGGAGTATAACTTGAAGGACGTTTACTAGATTTCTAGAGCCAGTGGGTATTAGTTTGGCTCTGTGACACAAAAAACACAATTGGTGTGTTACAGATGTATGTAATATAGACATGTAAGGGCCAGTAACCTCCAAAGCCTCAGTTCTGCTTTACATGACTGAGAAGAGCTCTGCTCTTATCAAGCATTCCAACAGCAGCGAGCTGTGGTCATGGAAGTGACATGAGCACAGGCATTTCAAACTCCAGAAGTCAGCATCAAAACAAGTGTTACCTTGCAAAGAGAGATCTGGGTCAGTGCTGCTTCCATGTGAAGGCTCCAGTCACACTTCCACTGCAGTTTCACTGTCTAAGCTGCACCATCTACTATAATAAACACTTTCCCAGGGATTAAATGTGTTTACATTTGTGGTTGCTTTGAAAGCACTCTGAAGCTTTTTTATTTAATTAAATTAGCATCTATTTTCTTTAGTGAAACATAATGTGTATTCTCCCTTTATATTCATTCTTTACCTTAGGCAATTTGGATAACATTATTGGGTTGTTAGTGGAGATTAGCTTCACATAGGATTGTGCTGGCTTTGTGAAATATATTCTTTCAGATCTTTTCAACTGTTGAGGTTGTTTAGTAGTGAATGAATAAAATGTACCATCCTGTAGGCTAGAATTCACCTAATTGCCATCTATCATATTTCAAGGGAGCTTAACCAAATAAGTTATTTCCTTACACATTAAATACATTACTTCATCTTTTAATTCCTTAAAACAAAATAAGTATTCTGACTGTTCTGTGTGGTACAAAGTAGAAAATTTATTTTTCTTTCATGGCCCCTGTATTTTCTATTTTCCCCCTTTTTTAAAGTAATGTGTTCAGACTTCATCAAGCTGATACATGGTAAGTTCAAAAGACTGCAAGGAATTTTAAAAAAAAGGCTTAATGGATACTTATAATAGGCAGAGTTCGTAACTGTCCTGGTTTATTGCAGGTTTGTTATCCTTTTTGTATTTTATGTGGTCCATTTCCCTCCATATAAAATATAGACTTGCAATATGGGTTTGCTCTCACAGTTCCACTTCATCTCAGTCAGAGCAGATGGAGATGCCATTTCCCTGAATGAACAGAAGGATATTAATCTATGCTTCACACAATGTTTCTTTAAGAACACCTCTGCACAGTATTAGGGGAGAAACCAGTTGTAGGAACCAAAAAACTTAGAGCACCTCTTTTTTTTTTTCCTCCCACTGTAGTACAGGAATTAGCATGAAAAAGAACTGAGAAACCAGTGTATGGGCATTTCCTAGGGACTGATAACTAGAAAAACACAACTAAAACTGTGGCCAAACCTGAGGGACTTTATTTGAAAAATGAAGGTTTAAAAATCATTTTTATTTTCCAGTTCGTCCAGTGCTCCAGTGGCTGCCATACAGATTGAAGGGGTGGCATTTTTTAAAGTATTCCAGTTCCCCTTTAAATTTGCCACAGTGAAAGTAGTTTTCAAGAATCTCTTGCCAATTTTTAAAACATCATGATGGCTATTTCTCAAGAAATGGCTGAAGTAATTGTTATTCTGAGTGATTACAGGACAGTGGTATGGGAAATATCATAACTGACTCAACATCAGTTTGGATACATGTAAGAAATGGGATTTCTAGGTAATACATTCCTGGTACTATTAGGTAAATCCTGCTTGGAACTGGATGAATATAATCCCAAGGAATTGGTGTCCTTCCCAGATTTCCTTCTATTCTCCCTCGTCTGACACTGTCACTGCCTCTTTCCAGCCTCTCCATCAAAGAATCCAAACAAACTGACTTTTCTTCACCTGTATGTTCACCATTTGTTGCTACTTCCCCTTTCTGCATGGCACTTGGAAGAAAAAAAAAAAGAAGGGATATTTCCTTGTGGCATTGTTTAAAGTTTAGGAGAAGAAACAAGTGTCACCTGTTGGTAAATGGAGACATTTACCAACAAATGTTTATTCTAAGCTGTTCATATTATTCAAGAGAAGCAAGTACTTTGCTGCAGACTTCCTTTCTGCTCAATTGCTTGGGCCAAATTCTGCTTCCATGCTCCAGCTAATCGTATGAACTAAATGCAGAGCATTTATCCCTGGAGTCACAGGGATAGGATCTTTTATCCAAAAAGAGGTATCAGGAGAAACACAGAGCTAATGGAGAATTATCTGCCACTAGTTATTTTATTGTACATGGAAATTACTGACCTGCTGAAGTGACTCTGCAGAACTACATTTGTTGTGAGGAAATAAGAGTCAGGAACAAATTCTCAGAAACTAAAAGAAGAATAGAAAAAGGGATTGAAAGAATGAGATGCCTTGGCCCGCATAGCTCCTGCCAGAAACAGATGATGCAGGCTCAAGGGATTGATCTGAAGGAAGCAAAGCAGGGATCTGCTCAGGGATCTCGCAGTCTCTGTGTGAAAGTTACAGTTGCTGAGCAAAACAGTTTTTCAAACATATTGCAGCAGTTCCTAGTTCTGTCCTACTGAAACCTGGAAGAACAAATGAAGCAAAGGAGAGAGGAAGAGCAAGAAGAAAAACTGGTTGATTTTCAGGACATATTAGATGTTTCCTATGCTACTTGTTTTCTATGAAAGTATCTCTCAGTAAGGGTTTAAACTTGGAGTCATAACGTGTGTGACAGGTCTGTGTGCAAGTAAAGTTAATTAATTGCCAGTTCTCTCACCTTCCAAATCATCTTCTTATGCCAAATCTCTTCTCTGGGAATAAATGAAGGAAAACCACAAACACAATATGTGCCAGGATCGACAGAAGTAAGGTAGCACATTTCTTTCCATCTGAGAGGTTTCTGGAGATGCCTTTGAGCAACTCTTGGTTACATTTGGCCCACTGCAATGAATTCTTTCTTTTACTGACCCTAAATGTCCTTTTTACTGGAAAGAGCAAACAGTTATGGAACTTATTTTGTAGTACTGTTTCAAAACATTGTTGAAGACAGAAGAACTGGTTTGCATCTCTGGTGTCCATCAAAATTCAGACAAATTAACCTCACAGTCATTTGTGTTTTTCTATTTTCACCTTTCTCTGAAAGTAATCTCAAAAGAAAAGAACCAAACTAAGAGTTTTTCTAATCTTTGGAAAAGTGTATTGAACAGAAAGACTTTAACTTCAGTGCTGCTGCTCAGATCTTAGAGAAGTTACTACACAGATATTTTGATTTAGTCTGTGCTTCCAAAAGCTGGATGTGCACTGTTCTAAACAAAACTTTTACTGTTTAAAGAGCTTTTTAGTATAATTTAAAAGAGCTTTTTAGTATATTTTAATATCTCAGACTAACTCAATGGATCTGTACAAATTGCTAATGTTACCTTGGGAGGAAAGGGAGGAGGAAAGTGAAGACCTAAAATGTCACAGAGGTAAAGATCAGATCAGTATGAAGCTGGAATGTTTCTTTGTAATTTGTTAATTACTTTTGTACACATATGAATAAGTAGTGCTCATGAAGAAGTGACCCAGACCACACTAAAAACAGTTGTGAAGATGGCATATCCCAAAATTGGGAAATACTTGACAGTTAGTCTGGCATGAGTCAGGTTAAAAAGCTGATACATTTAGTTGTAGGGCTTCAGGAAGAATCAGTCCACAAAGAAGTGTTATTTAAGCTTGCACATGTTCAAAATTACTGTATTATATTTTCAAAATACTCAAAATTTCATGTTAAACAATTCAGGAATTTTCACCCATAGCACATCAATTACCTGTGCATCAATTGATGCAATTGATTGAAGATGTAATATTTGCCTATATGTGGTGATCAAGTACATGGGTAAATCTAAGTTTGGATCAAGGAGAATAAGAAATAGGAAACACAGAGATAAACTCAGCTGAGTAATTTTTAAAAATTATAAATATGTGAACAAATTACAATAATTAATTTTAAGAAAGCTTTGAAATATATTTTTTCCTTCTGTTTTGAGCATATAATATCCTATCTATAGTAAATACATGTGAAACTCAAGAGCAGAATAAAATAGCATAGATCTTCCAGGCTAGGCTATTTTGGGCTATTTTTTAGAAGAATTTTATTTATACTGGCATTCATGTTCAATTAGTTTTATTTTGGGCTCTGACATAGCTAGAAGCAACAGTTGTGTGTTTCACCGGGATGCTGGGAAATTCTCTCTTCCAAAAGATATAAAGATAAAGATATAAAGTTCACTTATCTAACCCTGGAGGGCTTCAATTTATCCAACTTTAAGATAATTACCTGTTTATATATATATTTGTACATGCAGGTACAAAAGCTGTGGCCTATAACAGAACCCTGCCCAAGCTGAGCCTCCTGCAAGGATATCAGATTTTTTTATGGTTTCCATCTCCTATATTAAAGAAGATGGATTTGTGTGTTAGTAGAAAATTATGTGGCTGGAATTTAATTAGTGTAGATACTAATTGCAACCCCTTCCAAAAGAAAGGAGAAAATTATCAGAATGTCTTATGAAGAATGAGATAAAGTTGGCATTTGAAAGGATCACTGAGGCACTATAGATAATAGGTTACAAACTTAAAATAAGTGAATAATAATTCAGTTTCAAAAAGATCAAAATTGCTACTAGGCTGTGGGAACCATTTCCAACTCTGACATTTCACAGGCTGAAAAAGACAGCAAGACAGCAGCAAAAATGATTGGAAGCTTAGGAAAAAGATAATGTAGAGAAAAATTCAATGAACTGTGGATGAATAATCTACAGAAAAAATGAGTCAGCTCATCTTGATATATACAAAAGTTGCTATAAAGACAAAGGGAGTAAGTTATTATGTCTTTACTGGATAGTAGTAAAATAAATAGTGCAAACAGGATGGGGGAGTGTTTAATCTGGTTACCAGGAAAAATCTCCCTAATGTAAGGAAGAGTTGCTTCTGGAGTTTACTGACTGTGAGAAGAGACTGGAGATGCCTCAGCTGAGCCCAAGTTGCCTGGTCCTCGGCCAGTAGGATATACTCCATAACCCACCCAGCTCTCTTCCAGGACTATTTTGTATTACTTTACTGACATTTTGAAATGGAATCCACTGACAATTTTTCCATAAAGTGTTTTACAGTGATTTTGCCCCAGGTAGTGAGGTTATGCAGAATCACTCTTTTATGACCCATTTTTAATATTCCAGATATATGCAAATTTCTATTCACAGACCTGTTGCATTTTCTTCACGGAAGTTTTTGTGTCATGGAAACAATATAGAGTGGGTTTAATATCTGTGCTTATGCAGAGCACAAAACCAGGAGGGGAAGTTGGTTAAGATGCTGTCTTAATAATAAAACTTTGGCTGAAATGTAGTCAGGAAGTTTATAGAGGTGATATAGTGTTCCAGTTCATCTAACCATATGTAAGTGCTTCCACTGGCTTCACTGATGTTCCCTAAGCTTAAGGTGAGTTAAGCTTTGTGATTTGACTGTCTATAAATGCATCTCCATGCATGCATGGCTTTGTTAGCTCTCAGGAATTTGATAAGAACATGCTGTTTCTTTCTTGCCTGTGGAACATGAATATTGTCCCTACAGTTCAAGTCATTATCATACCTGCTTCTCAACCCCAGTGAGACTCATGATTATGAGCTTCCTTGACCTGGAATGACATAAAAACATAAATGAAAAATATTACCATTTTATTTAATGGAAAACATCCAGAAGTTTCCTTTCTCTCCTCTGGGAGAAAGCACTGAAATGGCTAATTTTACCTAGTAAATTTCTAGAACTGAAAAACATGTGTGTATGGCTTCAACTCTTGTAACTTTGGGAGGAGGAGAGATGCTAAAACCTCCTTCTTTCCTTATTTTTTAGCACAAGAAAGTCTTTCTGGTATCATGTCTTAACAAAGTCCCACATTATTTTCAGTTATGAGCATAGATAGGCTGCATAATTGAGATGCAGACAGGAAAAATAGTTAATGATTCACTGAGAGTGCTCAGGTCTGCATGCTGGAGTGTTTTAAATGCAATCGACAACAGGAAATATGACTGCTGCAGCAGAGTTCAGATTGAGTGACTTGGTGTGCATCACACCTGCTAAATGCTTTTGGAGACCCAGGTGGCATGTGAAGACCCTGTTCTTCTGCCCCTGAGCACACACATTTCTTGCCTCCTTTGAAAGCTACTCTGGGCTTATCTATGCAGTATTTTTCAAGCTGACGAAAGACTGCTTGGGCCACTGAATGAGCCACCATGGAGCTTCCATGAGCTCAGCTGAAAGTGAAGTGTTGTTATCTTGGGCACAGCAGCCTGAGCTGTGCTTAGCACTGACCACACTCTGGTCACTGTCTGCCTCTGCTCTGGGCAGCTGGGAGAGCCAGCAGGCTGGGCTGGCAGCTGCTCAAGGAACATGTAATCCTGGCTTTGGCCTGCAGGCCAGATGCCATGTTGGCATTCCCACCATGTTAGGACACTGGGAAAAGCAAAAAAGAAAGGGTTGCTCAAGCATTTAGTGTATCTGGCATTGCTGTGAAAAAGGCACAGGAGGTGAATGCACAGTTTCACAGGCTGAGTAATGGTTTACTGAGGTGTATGTGAAAGATAGGGTGGATTTGTGTAACTACAAGCTTACCTTTCAGATCTTGTCCTCCCTCCTTCACCTGAGAAGATTTCCTCAGCTCAGTACAAAAGCAATTGTTCATTGTGTGGTTTCTGTATTGTTGATTGGCATGGAGCAGAGCCAGGCTTCCTCAGATTTGCTGGGCAACCAACCATGATTCTATTGTTCTTTCACCAATCAAGGAAGATTTTCATAACCCTTAGTGTGCTAAATATCTATGTGTGAAATCTGATTTTAATCTGTCTCTATAAACACACCAACTATATCTCTCACTAGCCCTTGGGGCATCAAATGCCTGAGGTAGCGTCTGGACTCGGTGCTTCTCCCCTCCATTTCTCCCAGCTTCCTCTTTCACACAAAAGCTTCTTGGCTCAGAGGGTTTAGTCCCTTATCCTCACCAGATTTTTTACGGAATTTTTGTTTGCTCACATGTGGTGAATGCCACCGATGCACCTGCAGAAGGAGCAGATGGGAATTTTTCTGATGTGTCCTTGTGGCCCCATGGCAGCACCTCTCACAGAGAAGAAAGAGCCTTTAGGGTCCTTGGCAAGATTGCAGAGTGCTGAGTGCCAGTGCTCTGCCTAGACTGCCTGGTGACCAAACTGTTTTGGAATCAGTCATGAAAGAGTTGGTCACCCTCATGAAAATGGTACCAATGTGCTGATTCGCATTCAGGAGTCAGAAGATTGTGAAAGCTAATCGCAGTGTGAGAAAAAAAAGAGTTTTACCACCTTAGATCTTCAACCGAAAATTTTACCATCATAAAACCTAAAACTTTACCTGATGCTACAAACCCTCTCTCAAATCCCATGAAGAGTAAGAAAAAATGAAGTTGCCATGCTTGCCAACACATCTTATTTCAGCTGGAATATATTCCAGTTCATTTTTTGTCTCTTGTTGAAAACAAAGAGCACATAGAAAGATTAGCCCCACTTCCAGATGATAAAACAAAATGGATCTCTACTTTTGGTAGCTTTATGTTACAAATTTCCTTTTTTGGCCAATATGCAGCTGGTAAGGCTCTGTTACACTAACCATCTTGCAAGCCTGGATCTTTAATTGATGGTGTACCTGCACAAACATCAGGGTCTATAAATCTACAAGGTGGTGACTGAAACTTGGGCTCATCGTGTTAATTAAGAACTCACTCTTCTGGTAGGAAGAAGTTAGATTGTTTCCAATGAACCTAGTTAGTCTTTCTGTTGTAACAAGTAGTGCCCAGTCTTGCACACGTGTGCTGTAACACCTTATCATCACCTTCTCATTAATGCAGGGAAAGCGCAAAATGCAGAAAGGTTTATCAGGCACCTGTTGTGTAACCCAGTGCTGACTTGCATCCCATCATCATTCCTTGGGGTGGGCAGCAGAAAGGAGCTGCTGTTGAGATACTTGAATTAGGGCCTTGTCTCCAGAAATAAAGTCTCCTCTGTTTCACATCAGGTAGAGTATGAAAGTTTGGTTCTTTCAGTGAATAACTCAGTGTTAGAGAAGAAATCAGCAAAGGGCAGCACTTAAGAACCAGGAGTTAGAGAAACTAACCCACAATAAAGGACTTCAAAACTACATTATGAGTCATGGAGGGGTTTGAATTTGCTTCAGGAGTAAAATTATAGTGAAGATAATTAACTAGGCATCTTCTAAGTCCTCTGAGGAAGTGTTTCCTGCTTGACTAAGGTTAATAAAGCTCCAAGTTTGCTGACATGTACAACTGAAAGGGATGGTTCCTGAGAAGTTACCCTACACAAAGAAGCTTTTGCAGCTGATGAAGGTTCTAGACTCTTTCTCATTAAACTTTCCAGATTTCCCCATTGATTTGAGTGGCAGCAAAATTTATCTCTAGCTACTAAAGCAAGGCAGACATTTAAGAACTACAATGTAATTTTTAAGCTACACTTTATTATATTAATTATTGTGTTGCTAAATGGCAAATGACTAGTATTGATTCTTACAAAATGTATTTTTCTTTGGAAATGTTTCTATTGTCATCCAGAAAGGGGGTTGCAAGAAAGATCTGCCCTACAACTTTTGGGGTTTCTTAGGACTTAATAGGACCGTAAGACTGAGTACAGTTGTATACATTATAAGGCAATATACACAAAATTTATTGTACAATAGAAAAAGACATTTAATATCTTTTTTCCTCATACCTTGTTTCAAATGAATTTTAAGGAATGGTAACACATGTTGACCTAACCACACAATCAAAAATACATTGAAAATATTAATATATATCACTTTGCTTTCAAATAAGAAGCAAAGTAAATTAATATGAAAATTATATATGACTGAGAACAGGATGAGAGCATCCTCCAGAATTATTTTGTTACCTGGCAGATACATAAGATTCTATCTATCTTGTGGAATGTTAAATATGGAGCAGACCATGTCCTTTCCTTCCCCTATCTATAGTTATGGCTACCAGTAAGGCATGTCTGAAGGAATTACACTGGTGGGGTAGGAAGGAATTACACTGATGGGATAGCCAAATATTTTGGGTGTTAATGTGACACGTGTTGTCAAGCACATTCTCTAAGCTGCAGATGGCGGTGAGAAGCATAACCTTTTTCACCAGTTTAACTCAAGTATTAAGAGTCCAGGAGGGGACAAACATTTTTAAACCACGAGTAATTTTGATGGAGGAAGCATGGAACTCTGGCATGAGCAGGGCAAATGACCTGCTTCCCAACATTGTGACAAGGAAGGATTGAGTTTGAAGAAGCTTAGGAAAATTTGCAGGAGGACAGGAGAAGGCAAAAAAGAACACTGGAGGTGAGGCAGAACCAAGTCACAGGGCCATGACATAAATGTGAAGTCAATCCATTAGTAAAGGCCTGTCTGCACAAACCAGTCTTTGAAATAAGTCGTGATATTAAAGGCTAAAGTCCTTGAAACCTTCCTGCAGAAGAGAGAGTAAAGCAAAACAATATCCTTGTGTATAAGAGAAAGAATGTAAACCCGTGTGTATTGGCCAATAGTAACTTGCTCTGCCCGTGGACCCTGTAGAACCTTATAAAAGATGTGCTAAAGATAGAAATAAATGGCGTTCACTTTTACTTCTGTGAAGAGTGGTGAAAAAGCTGGCGGTCTCTCAGTACAATCCCACCAGATAGAGGATTTGCTGCAAAACTTTGTCTTGAGCACAGCCTCTATCAGAAGAGACCAGACAGAGCCTCTACATCTGGGCCAAGAAATAAAAATGTTATGTAGACAAATTGGGTGTTTCACAGAGGAGACAGGAGAATAATAAATGGTAAATAGAAAGGATTTCCTGCTGCTCAGTTTAACAAAAAGAATGACATGGAAGGACTTGTTAGTAGATTATATGCACCCAATTGGAAAGGAGAAATATGCTAATAGACAGGACATGCTCCTCAAGACAAGATCTTAATGTGATGAACCTGAACGTGAATGAATGAATCCTGAAAATGGAGTGTGAATTTTGGAAACACTGTATCAAAGATTCCCATGGATGGAGTTGTGTAAATCATCAGATAATAATCAAAAATCCTTACAAAGACAGATGTAAGGTGTTTCATTCCTCATTTCACATGCTATTTTAAACACCAATATTTCAGCATTTCTGTTTTATCAGCATGTGAAGATTGATGCAAAGTGGAAAATGTTAAACTTGTTTAAAAATTTATGTTACACAGAGGCAGTGCCACTAACAGAAAGAGAATGCATTTTCCAGATATGTGTCCTTCAGCACACCCTGTGTAGGAAATTCAGGTCTCTACTCCAGAAAAATGGATAATTTATAGAAGAGGCTGATTGCTTTACAGTATAAAACTGAAATCTACATTTCATTAAAATACGTTGGCTGTTCTGGGAGTGGGATTGCTACAATGATAAATCCTAAAGAGCTGTAATAACATGGGTCTGCTCTAATAGCTGTTAGGTTTTACAGTGTTTGCAGGTAGCTCTGGCCAGTGACTAAAACAAAGTCCTTTATGCTGCCAGCATTTTCACTGATCTGGTTGTTAACTAAAAATTTTTCATTTGTCAGAGCTATTTCAGAATATTTCTTTCCTTCACTGAAAAGCAGTGAGGGAATATGGCCCTAAACAAGGCATCAAAAGCTTTGCCAACAGAGTTACATTTATTAATCTTAAGAATGGTCCAAGTAGAATCAAGATACATTCTTTTGTTCTATATCAGTGAGAGCTGAAACACATAGAAAAATCATCTTGCTTCTAAGAAGATATGATCACAGACTTGTATTCTTTAACGATTTTTTTTCTTTGTCTAGAGAGCCTTGTTACCTTGAATGGCAAAGCCACTTATTTTTTTTTCCCATGGGTGCATTCTAGGAGCACTTGACCGCCTGCAGAGATCTGATTGCAGAGCAGGGATCTTGGTTCAGCTACTTGTGTTTACATGTTTATCAAAATGAAGGCTCATTATTTCACATTCCAGAGGTTTAAAGTATACAACCAGTTACTAAGGATATCACTCTGTAATCGCACAGGACCATTCACAAGACTCCTCCAGTTAAAGAAAAAAAATTTTATTTTTTTTTTCTTTTGGCAAGGAGGAAAGAAATATTTTTCTATAAAGCTTCTAAGGAGTTATCATCTGGGACATAATCACAAACATATATTACTTTTCCCCTTGACAATCTAAATTGGTTATGCAGACACATGAAATAGAGATTGAGAGTGTTACTGTTTGTGTTGTTCTATATGGAGAGGATTATATATTATGTATTGCACATTGCATAGGATTCTATTATGTATTTTTTTTTGTCCCACACATCCTTAAAGCAGCCTCTTCAGGTAGGTAACCTGTTGATCTTTAAATCTATATATTTCTTGTTCATCAGAAATATGCACAATTACTGGGCCAAGTTGTGGCTGATACAGATGGCAATCATTACACACTCAGTTCAATAGAAAGTAAAAAACCTGTACAGATTGAAAGGAATGCCATAGCAATTAAATATAAGAAATACGCAAATAAATACTGCACAATCTTTTCCCTTTGACCCATTATCAATTCAGATTACCTCCCTATGCAAGTCTGCATTTGTCCCAAATAAACAAAGCCCATGCCATATGCAATAAATGTGCTGAAGAAAACCTACCTTGACAGGAGGAAACTAAGAGTATGATATTCCACTAAATAAACAAAGTCTCAATTAAGGCCATTAGCTTCAGAGGAGAAAGCCATTTCTAGGCAATTTAAAACAATTATAACACCTTCCCTTGCATTGGTTTGGAAGGAAAGCAAGGAAAGCAAGGAAAGCAAGGAAAGCAAGGAAAGCAAGCAACACCTTTGCAAAAGAGGTTTAATGTACAATTAGAGACAAAGAAATAATTTAAACTAGCTTTCAGGTTTTTTTGTAATGACATTTTACCATGAAACAGAAAAAAATTGTGATGCATCTGGGTCTATTTCTATTCTTTTGCAAGTAGAAATCAAGCATAGTGTTTCTTCATCCATTGTTCGTCACAGCAAGAATGATAAGACCTTTATAGGTATAGATACATCCCCTGAAGACCAGTTACTTCATCATGTGCTGTCACTAATGCTAAACAAGAATATTTCAGCGTCTAAGTTCTTTATAAAATACAGGAGTGAATTTCTGAAACACAGGATTAGCTCCTTCTCTATTCTGTTCATCTTCACACTACTTGTCTATCTCACTGTCTTTATTTTTCATTTTACCTCTGAGCTGTCCTCAAGATTCACTGAAATTTAATAGGGGGGAGAAAAATGGTTCCTCTTCACAACAGCTCAGTGCATTCAAGCAGACTGAGTGAGCCTTCCTTACCCCAAAGATATGGAACAAAGGGATTGAAAATTACAGTGTGGTCAGGATTGCTAGCCAGGAGCCTTTGAAATGCTAGGCAAACAAATGTAATATCTAATGTTAGAGCTGAAGTTGCATCACAAGTCATTGGGAAGACATTTGGTTCTCTTTTCCCCACTGTGTTTGTTGTTAGAAGAGTGGTATTTACTGTTGCACCTTCATGCCTGCAAGCACACATAAACTCATCCCTTTCTTGTTATCCTAATATTTGTATCACTCACTGTATGATTGAAAATTTCCTGGAAGGATAAACCCCAACTTAGGGAGGTGCCTTGTGTGGGTTCCAAAAATGTCAGTTTACATTTGGTTGATTCATAATTATGGAACAGACATTTCTCAGCCCACAATTTGAATAGTGTAGGAGTTTTAGGTTGTTTTTTTTTTAAGAGGAGGCATTGGAAACAGGTCAAAACCCTACATTCAGTAGCACAAAGCATTGTGGTGTTTCATATCCACAATTTAGCAGAGACCAGACTCTGTGGCTATGTGAAAAACAGCCCCTCCATTTCCCTCTGTGTGTGTGTATGCTGTGGAGTGTTGACAAAGATCACACTCAGATCCCATCTTGGTGTGTGAGGGGAGGAGTGAGGAGAGATGTGGGACTTGGGCTCAGGAACCACTGCAGAGGTTCATGGTGCCACCTGCCTGGCCCACCTCAGCGAGCTGAGAGGCAAGAATCCCAACTTTACAGATGGATCTTCTGAGAAAGAGCCCACCTTTTTGCCTTGAGCTGCCCAGAGAGAGAAGAACGACTGTTGGAAGGTGCAGAGAAGTATGGAATAGCAGAAATAGTCCCAGAAGAGGGAGGTGAGTTAGGCAAAGGCCAGATGAAGTTTTTAGAAACACATAATAAATTGTGATGCCTTATTATAAATATTATGTAGTGCATGATTCTTCACTTTATCTTGGTGGGAGGATAACAGCACACATACAGTTACGCATATGCTGTATGTAATATTTACAAAGACATATAAAACATTTCTGTAACTAGGACCCTATTTATAGATTCATGTCCTGCTGGGTTTTGAAGTACTAGTAGCTTTTTCTATTTTTTTTATTAATTTGGTGTTATATTTATTAGTATAAAGATAATAGTGGAATGAGTAAGTGTTCCTCAGCACTGGAAATAGCTTCATCCTTGGCTGTTTATAACTTTCTCACACTTGTATATACCAATTGGCATCATGTTCAAAAGGAATCATATCAGCGACTGAGAAAAATCAAAACAGATGCACATTACATTTGTCTAAGATAAAATTAACTGAACCTGTCATATTTCATGGGCAATCCTTCTAACATCTACAGAACAAAGCAAATACACTTAATTCACTGCAACCTTTAGTTTATAGGTCAGATATGGCCTCTCAGGGCTACTGTGTTTGTGTTTAAAAAGCTTAGAGTTAAGTGTGAAAACAATAAAGCTGGAAATGTTTGTTTTTGTGGCCTGATATTATCATCCTCCCAGAGTTTCAGTTATCTAATTCAAGGTTGTACTAGTTTGAAATCAAACCAGTGAGAGATCGCAAGTCAGAATTATAATTTAATAGGAAAATGATAAAAAGAATAAATGCAATAATATCAAAAACACTGACAGAGTCAGAATACAGCCTGGAACCCTGTTAGGGTGATGGTAGTCGTCCAGATGAGGTGGTCTTGTTGAAGCGTGATCCTCTGGAAGAAAGGGG
>NC_031773.1:70236728-70261118 GCF_001522545.3 Parus major | reverse complement strand
GGAGGAAGTTATCTCTGAGTCATGCAGCAAGGCAGTGGTGGGCCCCTTAACAGGGGACAATACAGGGGGAAGTTATCTATGAGTCATGGGGCAGGGCATTGATGGGCCCATTAACAGAAGGTAGCCCGGGGGGGGGGGGAGGCAGGGAGCACTGCCTCACCTGGTTTCAACAGTACATGAGGATGGTGATAGAATATACTGCAACCCAGGACAAAGGTTTACTCTGAGATGGAATAATCAGACTCAGCCCAAACAATTCATATGGGGAAAAGGAACATGCGAAGGGTATTAATGAATTTAACTGTTACCTCCTGATACTGAAGAGGAACCTCTATCTTAAATAGGTCTGTTCCAGAAAAAAGACATGCCCATGAGTCTCCAGAAAAGGCATTTCTCTTTGTTGCTGTACAGTTTGACTTGATTGGAGAAATTGCTCTTTCTGCCTTGAAAGATAAAGGTGTGCTGACAGGTGTGTGAGTGGTTTTAGTTCTTCATGCCTCAAATTTTCCAAGCAGTAGAACAACCCAAATGTTTATTTCTTATCAGGTATCTCACCATTGCCTGCCACCCCCATATTAAATTTGGAGTGGTACCACTGTAGCTGAAGTCCTTGAGATGATGAAGGCCAAATATATCCAGCAATGTATGAGCAGGAGTGCTGCCAGTGGGTGATTCCTCCCTTCTGCCCAGCCAGTGTGAGATGGCTTCTGCACTACTGGGTCCAGTTTTGGGCTTGCCATGCAAGAAAAATGTTGCATGGCATATTGCAGTTAGTCCATGGAGCACATGAAGTATGAAAGGGGGTGTAAGAGCTGGATTTGTTCTCCTTGAAGAAGAAAAGGCTGATTTGAGGATGGGAGAGCTTTTTCTTTTTGTCTTCAATTACCTAGAGAAGGATTATAGAGCACACAGAACTATTCTCAAATTTGTGCAGTGAAATGCAACAGATTTCAGGAGGTCCTGCTTAGACATAAGAAAAATGTATTCACTTGAGAGAGGCACAACATTGAGAAAAGTACCTACAGAAACTGTTGAATTTCCTTAAATCTTTAAACTCAGTCAGACAAGTCCATGAGCAACTGAATCTATCTACAAAACAGATAGCAGGAGGCTAGTCTAGAGACTTCCAGAGGCCGCTTCCAACCTCAGCTGTCCTGTTACTCTATGGAAGTGGCCCTGGGTTACTGTCATACAGTTCTTTGGGAATTTCCCATCTTCCTTTTCTTTATCTTCATTTCATCCAAATTTGGATGAAATTGGAATATTCCTCTCTCCAATGAAAGCAACCTCACATTCGGAGAGCTCAAGTGCCAGTCAAGAAATTAGAAACTGAGTATTTCATGCACCATTCAGATGCTAGAAAGAGCAGCTATATCTTTGACCTTGTTCACAAATTTCTGACTATTCATAGACTGTTACTACATCATTTTTTTACCCAGTTCTACATTCTATATAGCTTTTTAACAGTTAAAAAAAAATCTTGCGAGACTTTTTTTTAATCTTTCAAAAATGCAGCATTGTGCTTCATTGTTTTGAGCAATGGAAGAAGGTGGCTGTAAAAGACTGATTTGTAAGGACTTCAATCCTTGGGGAAAAGCCACAGAGGGTCAGAAAAGAGGTGGTTCTGACCTTTAAATACTTGTATTTTGGAAGAAATATCAGGGATTTAAAAAAAATTATTCTGCATGAGCTGTATTCTTAATATGAAAACATTTTTTAAGTACAATCTATGCAAGGTATGGGATATTGTGCCATTTTTATGGCATTGAGTTTTAAAGCAGAATGGTTGGGGTTTACTAGACACATAGGCCTTCAGGGCTCTTTTCTGGTAATTAGACACATAAATTAAATCCATAAAAGTGTTTTCTTGGAACCACTGTGTCTAAAAGGGTGACATAATTTACTTTTGTGCTTGGCATTGTCATGAATAAAATCTCTCAAGAAATCCACCCCAGTTAAAATACCATAAGTGTTTGGTTGTGTACAGTTAATGTTCTTGTCCCATTTGTAAACCTTGTTTGTTGTACCCCTTGTTTATCTTGATAATTGTCAGTAATGTTAATTAGTTACTGGTTGTCAAAGTGTTTTAAGAGTTCTCTTATACCATGTACCTCTATCCCCTTTCCCTTACTTACCTGTTACTATGTAACGACCCTGCTCCCTACACTCCTACCTCCCTTCCCCCATCAGGAATCACTGCTGCTGCTCCCAGAGGGCTGTGTGCCCCAAGTCATATGCATACTAAGGTGCGACAGACACTAAAACAACAAGCTAACAAAGGAATAAAAGGTCAAAGACACACATCCTAGCAAGCTACAAAGGAAGATAGGCTTCCTGCATCACCTGAGCCTGCTTAAGAGGCGTCGCCATGGCCTAAATAGGACTGGAAAGGAGTGACCTCCCTGGAAAATGAGACAGAATATCTAGGCCTCTTGGCTACTCTCATGAGGACAGAAGCCCCAGTTCTGCAGTGTGTGCTGCAAAGCTGAATTGTGCCTCCTCCTTGGAGTTGCCTGTGTGGGAGTAAGGGCAGTGCAAGTGACTTCTTGGGCCCCCACCCCAAGGCTGAGTCCTAATAAAGGCATAAAACAGGAGTCTGTCTCCTGACCAATTTATTTCAGCACGAGTCCTTGAAGCAATCTACACATAAATGTCAGCAGTAGAAATAATTATAACTAGACTTGACTATTCATGCTAATTCATAATATCATTATAGAATGATTTGGGGTTTAAGCTGAAAACACCAAAAAGGTGTTTTTTATTTTTATACAAAAATCCATAAAAAATACTTAGACAAAAATCTTTGCAGAAAACCAATAGGAAGGTTTAACAGGAAGAGGAAAATTTCTGAGTGCAGTCAGAAATAAGAGGTTTGTTTGATACTTTGATTTGAGAAGGAATGGAAGAATATGAGTTAGTTACAAGACAGAAAAGGACACCTGTTTACAAAGCTGTAGTAAGTCCTACCAGTCAAATTTTTCCCCACAGCCTCTAGAGATATACCTCAGCCCTGTTGGGATGAACATTAGCAAAGATTTTTCAAGAACAAGTGTGCCTCTCTTCCCCCTTAGGCCAGTGACTATGAGATTCCATTTCAAAACAAAGCAAGGAAAGATGCTGCCCTTTAGAACCAGCACCTTTATAAACTCTGAAGTGTTCCTTGTAAACAGCAACACTCATGCTCATGCCATATCCATGTGCAGACAGATCTTGACTTCTAATCAGCTGCAAATCACTTAAAAAAGTGCTTGACCATTACTTACTGTAAAAGACTCAAATTTTCTTTCTTAGGACATATAAACAGAGACAGGCACCAGATTCAAATCCATTTTCTAGAAGCTCATAAAACCATTGCAAAGTTGCTGAGTGTTGTACTCTTAAACAAGATAGGTGAAACATTTCAGATTTAGATCATCCAACTAAAATGTCAATCCAATTTAATAACCAGCAGTGGGATCACAAATTCAAGGAGGAAACGTGTCTAAAACAGCATTTTAGATTTTCCATATTAGAAAATGATTGAATATCATGTCTATCAAAATACCAGAGTGTTTTCAGGTCTATTTTGATACTTCATTTCTCATAACAAACACTTCCCAACTGTTTGGAAGCCTGTGAGAATTTATTCAAGTTGTAGTAGAAGTCTGTCCCATTAATAAAATGACCCATGCTGAAATGGGCTAGTTTTTCCTCAGGCAGGTTCAGAGAAAGCAATGATTTAATGATGATTTCATGAATGAGGGGAATAATTTACCCATTTTACTCTTTGGATAAGGTTTGTCAGGGCAAATTTCAGCTGCACTGTCAAAATAAAGTTGAGGAAGTGTATGTTTCTCCTCCCTGTATCACACAGCTCCAGGTTCACTCTTGGGACTTGAAGATTGTTTTCTTTCACTGGGAATCAGATTCATTTTTCTCTAGTAAAACCCAGAGGAATATCAGTGCTCAAATTGCCAATCTCTGTTCCCTAAATTGAATAGTATTGCTGAAAGATTCTCCCTAAGGCAATCTGAGTCCCACTGTTTTCCCACTCAGGGCATATCTGTTAGTCAATATAGAGCTTGAGCCTGCTGACACTGCTGTGCCAGGATGCTTTAATGAAAAGTCTTCTACACCTGCAAATAGAGTGCTTTTCCAAGGCAGCTGGCAAACACCAAAAACCTGATCTGAAATATTGAAGCACAGGCATGAAGGGGTCATCTGAAATGAAAAGAGTAGAAATTAGTCATAAAAGGAAGAAGAACCTTTTAATTCACAATATCTAGGGTCAGAGTCAAGAACAGAAATAAAAAGAATAATGGTATCGTAGAATCACAGAATTGTTTAGGTTGGAAAAAAACTCTAAGTCCAGCTATTAACGTCACACTGCCAAGTCCACCACTAAACCATGTTCCCAAGTGCCATATCTACACATCTTTTGAATCCCTTCAGGGTTAGCAACCCAACTGGTAAGCCTGTTCCAAAGCTTGTCATCTTTTTCTGTGAAGAAATTTTTCCTGATATTCAATCTAAACCTTTCTTGGTGTAAACTTAGGCTATTTCCTCTTGTCCTGTCACTTGTCACTTGGGAACAGAGATTGACACCCACTTTGTTACATCCTCATGTCAGGGAACTGTAGAGAGCAATAAGGCCACTCCTGAGCCTCCTTTCTCCAGTCTGAGCCCCCATAGCTCCCTCAGCCACTCTTCAAAGGACTTGTGTTCCAGAACCTTCACCAGGTCCATTGCTCTTCTTTGGAAGTGGAACAAATGAACCAGGAATAAAAAAGCACCTGAATCTGGTGTCAAAAGCCAAAGTCTGAAAGTACAGGAAGAGCCAAAAGCTAAGGGTGAGGGCTTGAAGCACCAGCTCGCTGGGGAACAGTGTGGTCTGCTTCAAAGTTTACATGCGGTTAGGTTGTGGTTCCCAAAACTCAGGCTGAAAAGAGCAGTTCTTTGATCCTTGTTAATGAACCCCAGATAGTGGGAAGTGAGGCCAAACTCACTACCTCAAAGCAGGCCACAGCAGAACAAGCTCTTGGTTTGTTTAATGGCATGTCTGAATGCAGCAGTTGAGGTGAACTGCAGGCTTTGGGAGGCTGTCAGTGCCTCACTTGCACTGTGCTTGGTGCAGTATTTTGTTCAAGTATTTTGCTAATTATCTGTTTCTCCAGTAAAAACCAGATATTGGAGAGAATGTAAATATGGGTGCATTACTCCCCATCCAGCAAGTCATGGCAAGGATTTTGTTCCTTTCCGTGTAGTTTGGATCAAGCTCACGAGGTCTTTAGGAGCTCATTCAGTGTGATTGTGCATACTTTTCTTTCTTCTCCTACAGGTACTCTGCTCTGGAAGACTGACTGCTGCTTCTTTTTCAAAGACCTTAAGAAACAGAATGACAGGAAATATTAGGGTAATTTTCCTGTGATTAATTAGGGCAGGGAATTCATTTGTTCCTTTGACAAATCTTTGATCTGGTTTACATCTTCGCTGTCCTTGATCGGAAACAAACTGAGGCTATGCTAGGTAGTCATGAGTGGCATGATGCCCATGCCTTAAGTTCTTACTTCTTCCCAGAAGGCTTAGTGATTATTGGGTTTCCTCAGACTCCTGACAACTCCAATGACAAGTTATAAGAGGGAGAAAGCAGGGGGAAAAGGTCAGCATTTTAGGCCATGTTATAAACTGTGTGGTAATTTGGACTGCTGTATTTACAGCTAAGTTCTACCAGATGACACATAGAGAATGAATTCAGGCATAACATGCCTGAATCTGCACACCCTTCTCACTGCAGCAAGCTCAAGGCAAGAAGGGACAAAGAGATTAACTACTCTGTTGTCTCACTCCCCAGGATGCCAAATCAAAGGCCTGCCTCCTTTTTGGATCTGCCTTTTGCATTGCCACAGCTCACTCCAATTCAGAAGCCCAGTATCAATAATTTTATGTATATTTACTAATATATTACATATATTTATACATACATATTGAGTCCAACAATATACACATGCTTATTTCCATGGTTTCAACATGGTTTAATTATGTCAGATGTGTGACTAGTGTTAGAAGTATCATCAGCTATATGAGGGAGAGAGCTGCAATTTCTACAAGCAAGTGAAGGCTGCTTATTTGCCTCCCAAAAGCTTATGGCCCAAAATGATGGAGAGAAAGACAAAGTGCAGGAGACTTTTCCATAGATTTTTCTGAAATGACACTGTTGTCCTTTCTGTGACTTCTGCGGTTCTTGAGGAACTGCCAGCACTTATTAGGAAACAGGAATGCATGTTGCACCCAAAAGTCTCTCATAGTCACCTGTCTGTCATGTCTCCTTGGAAGGAAAATGTACTTTTGCCATTGCTCCTGGCACCTTGGAACAACACACAACAGCTTGGATCTCTGACCTTACCAGCTGGGTCTGTCTGCATGTAGAGTGCAGTGAAAACAGAAAATGGGTCAGTCTTGAACATCTCCCATCAGATCTTTTTTTTCTCTTTATGAAATGTTACTCACAAAGGTCTTCCATGAGTAAATGCTTCCAGCATTCCTATGGTTTCATTCAATTTTTTTCTGTAGGTCTTGTTGAGATAGGAGGGTGAAAATAAACACACCTCTCCTGGATGAATGGGTGCCTTGGAAATATGTAGTAGGCTGTAAGAAATTTCTTTTTTCTTTTTCCTTGATTTTAGTCCTGGCTAGACTTCTGCATTTGTTGCAATTGTCTTCTGCGTAAAGAGATGACATCAGCATTCAGGAGTGATTTTTTCTTTCACAGCCTACAGAACACAGTTCAAATATTATTTTGAAAACAAAACCTTTGTCTTTGAATTATACCAGACCTAAGAGAGAGCCTGGGAACAATGAGTTTTGTTCTCTTCAGCTGAAAAAAAGTTCATTGCAATGAAAAGCTGAAGTCTTGGTTATGGCAAAAGTACCCAATGGACGCTTTGAAGGAGCTCCTTCCCCATCTTGCTCTTCCCACTGTTCCCAGCAGCTTCCCTCAGATGGTGATTGTAATGGGTAATTTCTCTCATGGAGAAGGAAAGGGTAGTTAAGGGAATTCAAAGTTTATACCCTCATATACTCCCAGTATACAGTAAAGCCTGCCTGAGGCCATTTTAAAAGGACTTAGTCTAGCCCCGTGACAGCTGTTTCTTTCATCATCTGTTCCCTCTTGTCCATTCCTCTGAAAGCCACCTAGTCCCACATGCAGAGGATCATCACCTAATAAGGATGAAACAATTCTAAAATAATAATAATAATAAAAACTAATTTGTACTAAATTCAAAGATAAAGACTTGATGCTGAGATTTCAAGCCAGTATTTAGCAGACTAGGTTCACAGATGAGACTTTCCAGCCATTCAGCACTATTTAATCCTGCACCAATAGAGATGATACTCGATTTCTGTACTGAGAGAAAACCAGGGAGGTTGAGAAAAATAAGAGAATTTAGCAGGAGTGGAGGTAGTTAACAAGAAGATAAGAATCCAGGGCAAGGTTTTGATAAGGTTTGATATATTTGTTTTATTTGTAAAGGCAGGCTAATTTTGTGTCAAAATGACCCAGAATTACAGAAACTTTTCCATCTGTGTACTAAGGGGCCATATTTCATGCAACATTTATGTATTAGAATATTCATATCTCATTTTACTACCTCCTCCTGCATAAAATAAACTTAATGCAAATAAGTGGTTGAGATTTCTGTATTGCTCTGTGTTTTCACAGGTCTGGCAGTGCCCTAATCATTAAAAGAAGGTAATGATGTTTCACCACAGTTTTTTGCACCATTATTCGGAAAGAATCCCAGCAAACTTCATAGATCTGAACAAATTAAAGTCAGCAACAAACACTCCTCTTCAGTTTTGATTCAAAAACCAAATTGGATTCTGATTTCCAGATATAAACAGGAGGCTGATTCCATAACTGTGCAGCATAAATATGGCAAGCTCCAGCCACCAAACATTTTAAACTTTTATTAGGGCAAGCTAATAAATCAGGCTCTGACCTCAGAGCATAACTGGAAACATCAAATGAAAGGCAGTTGTACGGGTATTGTGGAGAATGTGAAGAACTGGATAGGTAAATGTAAATACTTTAGAAGTATCAGTATAAAATATTGCTGTGAACTGATGAAAGGTTTTCCACTCTAGGGTGTTTTATTCCAAGACTTCTCCAGACTTCTTTTTGCTTTACAGCAAAGCAGCTGTGCTTATGCAATCTAGCATTGTGTCAGGAAATGAACTGAAGCTGTTTACAGGGTACAAGCTGTGGGAGTGTTCTTAAACCAGCTCACAAAGGTCTGGGATCTCAACACTCCTGATTGTGCCAGTCCTGAGTGGTCCAAACTGCAACCATAGGCCTGTACCAACAGTGTCAATATAAGGATTACAGGGTGGTCTTTCATGGTCCTTCATGGATGGCATCTTCTGCGATCACTACATACCTTACACCAGAAACAGATTTTTAATCCATTATTTAGGATTAATCCGATCTTAGCTCAGGCAAGCAGAGTATCTTCAGCTCACATTCCCTTATAGTCATTCTTGTATCTCAGGCACAGAATTCACCCTTGTTTTCCCTTGTCCACTGACAATGCAAAAAGCCCTGCTCTCTAACTTACTTCATTTTTCCTTTACAGTTCTCCAAAGGGAAGGAGTTTCTTGACAAACACTGCTGTCAGTCTGATATAACTGTGGGCTTGATCACATGAAAATTGAAAGTGTTTCTCTTTTCAATTGATTAAATGATTGAGTACAGACTTCTTTAACAGAGGAGTCAGAATAACTCATCCATAAACTCAGCACGGAGCCCTGTGTTCACCATGTTCTAAATTGCTGACAAACAGTTTATGGCTTGTCACATTTGGCAATCTCTGTACAGGAAAAGGGCTAGTCTTCAGCTGAAATAAAAATAGGTGCTTTGACCAGAACATGGAAACAAGTAGTAGGAAGAGAGGTTGTGCAAATACATATATAAATGTTCAGCTTTTTGTTTCCCACTTAACCAGCTTCAGCTTTATACATCATCATAACTGTCCTTTTCAGTCACCTTCCCATCTATAAATAATGCAATGTAAACAACAGTAAAATTTCTCAATTTGTAATTTGATATGATTTCTAACATATTCAGTAAATTCCGTGTGTTAGTGAAATAGAATGACAGCTAAAGGAGCAAGGAAGGTGAACTTGAAACACATCTTGACTCTATTATTTTACTCTCATAAATCTTGTACCAGGTGACACAGACCTTAGGGGGTCTGGGGTGCTTTCCCTGCTCTCTTCCTTTTGGCAATGTTTTGAAAGTTAAAAATTGGTTTTCAGTATTTTTTAAAGTGTTTTGTTTGGACTTTCTACAAACATCTAGTATTAGGAAAAAAAAGTCATGCCCGATAATTTTAACAGTTATTCGGAGAGGTAAATGGTTCAATTTCTGTAACACTACAACCCTGTCACAGCAGGGCACATGGAACCATTGACTCAAAGCAGCTCATGGAACCATAATCCAAAAGGCAACAAGCAGCAAAAACAAAGTGCTGACAAATCTACTAGCAATATGGGTCAGATAGATATATTTTGGTATAAACTGCATTGCTTTCTAATGTAAGAAATGTAAGAGACATCTGAGAATCCACAGGTGGTATCGGCCTCTTCAATGGTAGCTGATTTATTTGCTGGTTAAAATTATGATGCTTTAGCAAAGTCATATGGGGATTAAAGATTAGAATAGCAGAAGTGTCACAGATCAGAATTCAGCAGCTTCTTTATATACTTGACATACCTTAAAAAGCCCAGATATTCTTGACCTAATTTCATCTATCTCTAAATGTACTCAAAGTCTTCATGGCCTGCAATGCCCCAAGAATAATGTTCCTGCAAAGACTTGCCTCCACTTAAGTAGAATATAAATTCAGCGCAGGATTGCTGATTTTATTTATCTCCATTTATTTAAAGCAATCACAGCAGAGGTTATTATAAACACTGACATTCATTTTTGTGGCCAGAGGACCTGGATGGAGAAGAGTTATCTCCCTAGAACATGGCTGGCACTGCATGTGTAGAGCCATCAGGTGACACAAGGAGCTCACAGGCTGGATGAAGTACTTCACCCACATATTTACAGCTCGCTCGAGGATAAATATGACAAGGATGACAGATGAGGAAATCAGCAGCCAAGACAGGCCAAGGAAAGATCTTCATAAATTTCTGTCAGAAGCCAAGACAGGACAAGGAATGATCTTCATAAATTTCTGCTCTCTTCTTTTCTGCCTTTAAATCTGAAGAATCTCTTTTGCAGGCACAACTGCCCTCTTGGCATTTAGATCATAACAGAAAGCTGTGGATTTACAATGATAAGGGGTCTAAAAAAATTCATCCTTTTCTGCCTTCTGTTTTACATTTTATGTAGCAGTAGCTACAGAATAGAAAGTTTTCTGCTTTGGGAATATACAACTGAACATGTAGAAAGCTGCAATATTTCAAGAAGCTGAATGGTATAGGAATATCTGCAAAATGCTTCGTCTTTCAGAAGATCCTATGATTCTGAAATGTGCCATAATGCCAAGTCAAAAGTGGCAATTAAACAGATTTTGCTACTTTTTTGGTAGTGAACCAGATTTTATTTATACCATTTAGTGCAACTTAGTTCACCCAGTCACAAAGAAACCACTTTCTGTACCTTAATCCCTTATTTGAGGACAACTCCTTTGCTTTTTAAAACCTTTGTTCCATCTACCCCTCACATATTCTAATAAAACACTTCCCAACACAGAAATACATTCTTTGCTTCTGACACAAAGTACGAAAAGGAAAAACTACATAACTAACAATTTTCCTTACATCATTTATTTTTAAAGCATTTTATAGATGCTAATAAAGTGTTATGGGTGTCATCCAAATTTCAGTGACCTAAGTGAAAAAACTCCCACCACTTCAGTGACTTCAGCGAGATCTGGATGTTACTTGAGTAACATTCATTGCAAAAATCTGGACAGATATTCTAGACAGGATTCTTGGATTTCAAACTTTATTTTTTTCTGATAATCATTTTTGCAGTTTGTTTCCATTTCACCTAGAATTTTGACGTTTAGTTTCTGGTCCAAATCAGAATGAAGTCAAAAAGCCTTGATAATTTTATGATACTGGTAATTTTGTCAGTCTGATGTAAAGAACTACCACACATCACGAAACCAAGGTCATCCAAAATACAGACAGTGGAGAAATTGAAATTATGACTCATTAAATAAATTACTACACGAAAATGTAGAAAATACAAAGACATCAACACTTGACCTATTAATTTAAATTTGTTTATTTTCTTAATCCCTTATTGAAGAGTTAATAGAGATTCAAAAAAGATGAAACCAAAAAATGATGAAGACTCTAGACTAATTTTGAAGTTAACAGTTTTATTTAAATTGAATATCTGCTTACTAAATAGTTTTCAAATTGTTTTCATGGTAAAAGGTATTCTAACAAATATTGCACCTCATTGGAGATTATTCTCATTTATTAAACATTCCTAGGTGTACTCCTGAATAACAGAGAGTGACAAGAAAAAGTATTTGGTGTAGAACATGCTTGTGTCAGGCCAGCCTCTGGATAGTGAAGCACAAAGACACAAATCACAAGGGGGGAGTTTTATTCAGACTTTGTAATTTTTCTGCTTTATGTGTTATTTTTGATAGTGTTCCTAATCAAAATCTTTACAAGTTTTTACATATTGAGCTCTTTGTTCCCAGTTACCTACTGTTTTGTAGGTACTACATCATGAGGTACCTCTCACTCACTCCCTACCCATCCCCAAGGTGAAAAGCTTATGGGTAGAGGTAAATACAGAGAACACTTCCTAGTTACTTACAATAGGCAAAACTGACTACACAATAAAAATTAATTTATTGCAGGAAACAGACAAAAAAATGAAACACCATCACCCTCTTTTTATCTCCCTTCAATCACAACTTCTGTCCTTCAGTCCCAGTTTCTCTATATTTACCCCATGGGGTGCTGAAATGGATCATTGCATCCCTCATGAGCTGTAGCATGGAAATCTGCTCCAACACGGTCCTTTCCATCAGCTGCACCACTGTGGTCTCTCTCACAGTCTTCAGAAGAATCTCTTGTCTGCTACCTAAAGCGCCTCCTCTTTCTCCTCCTTCTCTTCCTCCTCCTCCTTCTTCAACTCCAGCACTGATTCATCATTAATATATAGGAAACTGAGAAAATCCAGTTGAAAATCCCATAAAAATCAAAAATTCTGATGAGAGGGACAGCATGGATTCACTCTCTTCTCACCTGACTTTACTAATGTATCTCCAAAGAAAAATCAGTGTCAAATATGACCATGCTGGATGTTTCTGACTCTCTTCAAGCAGAAACACACAGAACTGCTTTCTAGAGAGACTGACCTTAATCTTCTGTAGCCATTTAAAGCACCCAGGCAAGAACAGCTACTATCATCTTGCTTTCCTGAGTTAAAGCCAGTGTGCAACAGCCATGACAAGATGTTGTTGTGCATCCTCTTACCGGATTCCAGGCATTTCTTCTCCCCTTTCTCACCTCCTCCTGCTTCATCTCTTCTCAGCTCTGGCTTCTCCAGGAGGCTTTCCTCATCTCTTCACTTTACTGCCTGGTCTAGCTATTTCCTCGCGTTGTTCTTGTTGTGTGTGCTAGCTCCTTCACAGGCATTACTCTTCTCTTGCTCCTATTTGACTGTTTTCTGGCAAGTCTCTTGTCTTTTCTAGCTCTTATCACTGTGTCTTCTAGCCTCCACTACCTGCTGGACTTGGCAGAGGCAGTGGCAGCAGCATGAGATGAAAAACAGGCATCAGACATGTCTACCCCTATATGGCATCCCTGGTGTAATGGCCAGTATGTTTATTCCACCCTTACTGTGGATTGTTCAGCATATATGTTTACCCTGGTCACTTGGTCTTAGAAATAAACCAAAAACAAACCCCAGGCACTGTAAATTAGATTAATACAATAATAGGAGTGTTTCTGACCTTGTTTATGTCAGTTGTACTGAGCTGATGTAAGTGTGGTCCCTCCTGGTTTACCTAGTTGTTTGTGCAATTTGAGCAAATGTCATGGAAGAATAAGGTGAATTTTGGCTTAACTGTCAGCTCCAGTGTTACACCAGTATAATGACTCTGAATTCAGTGGCATTGCTCTAACATAAAACTGCAGTAAACTGCAGGGAATTAAATCCTATTTTTTTGCCTCTGAGAATTTTATGAGGCTGCCTGATATGGCATGAGTAAAAAATATTTTGTTATTCGCTGCTTTTTCAAATTATCAGATTTGTCTCCAGTCCATTTTGTGGTCTTGGCCAGGCACTCAATCTAAGTCAAATTTTCCATACAATCCACACTGCTTTATGTTTCAGTGGTTTGTTTCATTTTCTTTTGCCCTAAAACCAGGACAGAAGAGCTGGCTAAGCATGTACAAACCTGCCTTAAGAAAAAACTTGTTTTTCCTTCTCCCTCATCCCTTCTTTTCTATTTAATGTTAATGCAAAGATGAAACAAAGATGGAGTAGCACAATGGTTAGAATTTTGATTAGCAGATTCTCAATCTGTTCACTTGTCAGTGGACCACTTTATCCACATAAGTCATCCCCATTAAAGAAGCCAGCCTCTTGGAGGTAACATTAAGTTTTGTAAGGAGCTGCTTTACAATAAGGAGCTGACACTGTTTTGACAACACTTCTTCCAGCATTCCTTTACAGCTGGGGTTTGCCCATTGAGAGTTATTCAGGGTGGAAAACCACCACTAGTTGCATAAAACCATATGAGAAACACAAAAAAGTGGAATGAATAACCAAAAATCCTCTCATTCATCATCACTAAGAGTCTCATCACTTGGCCCAGGATCCTGCTGATATTCTTCCCATTATGAACATGATGCTGGCATTGTTTATCACACCCATTTCTCCAGTTGAATGGAGGCTGTTCACTGCTGAGATTTAGGTGAAATTTCACGTGCAAGTTGCTTGCTTTTATTTTTGTGCACTACAATCTGAATCTGTGACAAGCAATTTGGTGGAAGAAAGAGATGATTTTCTCTGGGTAACACAATAGTTTCACTCAATTTTCTGAGCATAGAGTATACCTTAGAGGCATCATTGCAAATATTGACTCAGACAAACTTATTTCCCGCTGAAGAGCACAGCCACAGTGGCTCCCAGGCCTGCAATGTTGACTTGCTTAGTGAAAATATTCATAAAAACCTACTTTGGTTTACAAGTCATGGCTGAAGGAGCTCCACAGATGAAACTGTAGCTTTTGGACAAAAAGAAAATAGTTTCTTGTTTATATATTACACAAAAAAATTTCAGTGTTGTTGGTTTTGCTGGAAAAATCCCACTGGCATTGACTTTGGATATCAGAGATTATCAGAAGCCTGTCTTGAAAACCTCCTGTTCTAAACTAGCTTTTCCTGAAATTTCCAGCTCACCAGGAATGGAAAAAAAAAAACCCAAAAAAAAATCGCTCCAACAGCTTCTGTTGCACTTCAGTTCCTCTTATTTTTCTGAGTGTGTCTTTAGGTGTATGCTACCTTTGTCTAGTCCAGGGTCAAAGATATCCAAACAAAACAAATGTTTCTGAAGTTGAAAAAAACATTAAGCTTCTGGTCCAGGTGGAACATCTTTCTTTCTTTTTTTTTTTCCCACAACACCAAATAGATATGAGTGTTACATCCAGCCTTGAATCTCTGTTTTAGCTTTGCACTCTTGAACTAATATCTTTTTCTTACTCTGACTGATGTCAGCTGAAGGAAAGTTCCAAGTAAAACGCCCTTTATAGTGCTATTTTAGGGCTGAGGCCATTCTTTCTTTCTTCTCTTCATATTTCCATTTTCCTGATGCAATCCTCAGTCTGCCCTTGGGCTCACCTCAAAGACATTAAAAATCAAAACCAAAAAACAAGTAAAACCAGAGGGACCCCTCAAACCTCAAAATTTGGCTTTCAGAATGGGCTCAGAAGCTAGTGATTAGCTTCCTTCAAAAAAGCTTTTCTGATTCCCAAATTTAGAAAATTGGGATCATCAAAAGGCCTAGTGGCAGATATGTATCTTTTACTCTTGTTTTTTCATTGAGCCTATAACTCCATCTGGCAATGAAGAAGTCTAGAAAAGAAACAGTGCAGAGAGAGGAATCAACTCTGTAAGGTTTGGCAAATAATTTCAAAGAATAACTGTTTCTCCAAGTTTGATCACTACAGACACAAGAAAACACAAATTGATATATTACCTTATCTAGGATTTCTCTGGTGAACAGGAGGGGTGCTTTGGGGGTACTATCCTGCCATACTGACTCAGTTCTTTTTGCAATTAATCTTCCCTGTTTGGTTTTATGCTGCTTTACACTTGGCCTCACCATAGTGCCAAGAGGTCAGTTTGCTCATCCAAGGTCACCAAATGACTCAGTTCATTAAGTGAAAACTGAACTCAGAGGACCACCCTTCCTTTTAGCTTTTGTTTTTGGGACTCAATCTACACAGTTTCTCTGCTATTTCATACATTCCATTAATCCTACTGGCTACCAGCCACAAAGATACAGCAGAAAGACTGAATACATGTAAATGTGTGCAGTGATATACAACTTCAGGCTGATGGAAAATACATTGGACAAGCATGGTTATGCTCCGCTGCATTAAAAATACCATTTAGGTCCATGGCTCAAAAGCAAAAGAACATGAGAATACTATTTGTGGCTTTCCCTGCATTTATTAAGATGAATAAAATGAACCTTTCATCTTATTTCACTCTTGCACTAACCACACATACTCAAAATCACATATTTTTGCATCCAACTTCTCAGCTTACTCCTATCTGAAAATGAAATTAGTAGCTTGACTGTTATGACTAATCTCCTGTCGATGTTCTCTGGATGCAGAATAGATAAATTCCAAGTTTCAGGACAAGATACTTGTTTACAGTTTTCCCATTTGTAAAAACTGAGAGCTGAGAAACAATGAAGTTCTTGGTCCATCAGTAGAGTAAGTAAGGCAAACTTCCATGTGAAAACTTGTTCCCTAGCAATAGTGAAAACCTCATAAAAGTTAGAAATTTCCTCATCTTAAAGTTAATTCTGCTCTGAAGACATTGGATCTGGAAATGGAAGAATTAATGAGCAACTACTTGTTATTTCATTAAGGAGCAACAGTGGGACCTGACCCCTTGTAAAACTGTGCAAGTGCATAAAGCCCTGGGCTGCTGTAACAAGGGCTGCAAGGATGTTCCAGAACAGTGCAAGGTGGATAACCAGCAAGAAAAGGAGCTTGTTATCATTTCCTTCTTTAGGACAGCATCCTTTGACTTCTTATTTTAAGCACTGAGTGCATCCCTGATGCATCATTTTGCATAAATTCAAAATAATCATTTGGATTAAAGAAATCTGTCAGCTGTCTGAGGTTCTCTGTGTGCCACTTCCCACATCACTTTGCAAAACTAAGTCTGACATCATTAGTAATAAGCCTCTTCCCTTTAGAACTTTGGCAAGAGTCTCCCAAGATTGGGTTTTATATTGTCATTAGCAGTATTTTAGCCTTTTTGCTTTGGTTTCTGAGGGAGTTCCTAGAAAAGGTATGGGTCACTTCAGTTGTTTTCTGAAAGAGTTTGGTGCTTTGTTTCCTTCTGTAAAAATACTTCCATCAGCCAATGGTGGTAATCAGCTTTTGAAGACCTTTTAGTGAGTTTTTCTCACGAAAAACAGGTGTCCTTGCTGCATAATGAGAGGGAGAGGAAAACAGTACAAAAAGCATTCCAAATACTTTGAAGGGTGTGAAGGTGGTTACCTGTTAGCCAGAAAAGGGAGTCTCTGTGTGTTGCATGACCAGCCTATCTCTATCAAATTAAATAGATAAGTTGCTACAGGACAGTGGTCAGGACAGTAATAAGAGTTCCCAATTTCCACAGTACTCTTAAAATGTCTGTAAATTGTTTCCTTCAATTTATGTCAGCAATGCTTTCTTGGAAACCCCACTGCTTCCTACATCTCTATAAGGAAACACTTCCATTTTCTCTTCACTGAAAATCTCTTCATGTACTCCCCAGCATCATCTATAAGTCCGATGTGCCCAGGGGCTCATAGGAATATCTCCTGAGAGGGACAGACTTGCATAAAGCTCTGCTGTGAAGTTGTGTGATTTTCCTTACTGATGGATCAGAACATATGTGCAGAAGTGTTGCAGAAGCGTGGTGTGCAGTGAAAGTCATCCTGTCAAAAGTGCACAGGGACTTGTAGGATTTACCAGGCAACATTTCACTCTTCAGAGGTCTTGTAAGAGTCAGGGAGTACAGCCCTGTCCCATGTGATGTCAGTCAGCTAAAGAGGGCAAACACCAGTGTAGGTCCTTCCTTGGAGCCTATGAGTTCAAAAAGTGGAGGCAGAACTTCAGTCTTCATTACTAGGAATCCTAATTCTCTGCTCCATCCATTCCCTCTGCCCATTTCCATCCCTACTTTTATTTTGTTTTATCTGCTAGGTGGCTTGAAAGACACATGATTTTCTGCTTGGTACAAGCATTTATTTTTAAATGGAGCCAGTTGCAAGATCTGTTGATCTTGAAACTTTTAAAAGGTAATTACACTAATTTTTTTGAGCAAGTAACACTTGCTTGGAGATGGTTTTCCCACAAGAGCTAATTAAGAGCTTGTTAGAAATACCATGACTAAAAATTAGCCATGTTAGAAGAACTGGGCTCACCTGCATGTGGGGGTTTCAAGGTTTACTGTGAAAGAGTCCCACAGTATTTATCCATTCGTGGCTTTACTGGACTTGTTTAGGTTTTATTTCTTGGTAGCTCTGGAAAAATGTTTTAGTAGCCAAAAAATCTGTATTTAATTAGACACACAAAACCAGCAGACAGGAAGTCTATTTCCCCACAGAGATACTGTGGTTATACATTCTGCCCTAATATGATGAAGTCTACTATTATTTTCTGATGTCTCTCTTGTTTAAGGTGCTCTGAGTAACATGAAAGGTCTATTTTTGCACACCAGTTATGGAAGATACTTGTCAAGATCCAGGCATGACAGACATGGCAGTATTGGATGGCTACTGATTCCATTTGAAAAAAAAAAGGTTCCTGGCAGATTTTATTTTCTATAAATTAATGTAATTTAAGATTATTTAAATGTAACTGTGGATATGTGTGCAGACTTGGGGCAAAATCTGATAATGACTTTGTACCAGTGCTCCTACCCTGTTCAGTGTTATAAGTGGTGATTTTATTTCCTTGTTGGGATTAGTCCAAATATCCAGCAATTGGAAGTTGTTCAGGACAAGGGCTCTGTGTTCATGAAGTGTGTCTCACAGAAAGGGCCATCGGAAAACTGCTGTAACATAATAAGCAATGAAAAATATTAACATCTGCAGCCAAAAAAGAAGGTGAGGTATTAGCAGGGATGTTGATTATCCTCACTTAAGTTTAGAAGTTGTGTGGGAAAAGTAAGTTTTAGTTTACATTAGAACTCTAAGCAAGTGTCAGAAAATCAATGAATTTCACTATTATTTTTGATACTTTTCAAAAATAATTCAGATCTCAAGTGAAGAGGGACCTTACAACATGCACCCCCTTGAAGCAATGGAGGAAAGTTTTGTGGGTTAGAAACCAGCACTATTTCTTAAATGTTAAATGCAAACTAAGGTATGCAGTATGACTAACATGGCAGGACAGCTATAAATAACCTATTCTCTCTGTGTTATTTGTCCTTGCTGGTATCCTTGGAGGGAGGGAGGGTTGTTTTGGTTTTGGTATTGTTTGTTGGGGTTTTTTTCCCCCCTATTTGGATTTGTTTTCCTTAGGATAATTATTAGACTATAATTTCTTATGACTTTGAATATTCCAAACTTCTTTATTTTTGAAGTTCTCTCTTGCGAACCCACAGACTTCCCACTTCACTGTGAAAGTTTCTTGAATTCAAGGTTTGCTACTTTTCCTCCTCACTGTATAGATTCCATCTTTGTTTCCATATCACTCCAGTTTTAATTGTTCTGATTTTATTTTCGTCCCACAGAGTGAGCAGTATATTCCATGATCATCACGAAGGCAGAAAAAGGACTAAAAGAAAACTTGAAGGTGGTGCTAATGTTGGCCATGCTGGAACAGGAAATTACGAAAATCTGATTAAAGCCAGGAGATGTGGAAACAAAGGGGAGCATCTTAGTAAGATTTTACCCCACTCCATCACTATTATGAACATATTTGAACTCAAACTGGAGTTAAAAATAAAAACATTGGAGGCAACCAGTAAGATCAGAACAAATAGTGAAGCAGATACAGTCTTGTATCTGCTTGATGTGGCCATCTGTGGTGAGATCCCCACCAGATGCAGGGTAGTAAGAATGTGCATATGGAAGAGTTCAGGTCTCAATCTTACCTTTTGGGGTAAGCACCAAAAGCTCTCAGAGACATTTCTTCTTCTTCTCCCTAATAATTTCTCCAGGTAGAAAAAATTCATTAAGCCCATATATTCAGCAACATTCCCATTCACGTGTAATGGTAACTGATGACTTCAGGAGAAAGCCAAACCCTCACTTACTGATTGTAAGACCTGTCTGCAAGGCAGCAGACAGGCTGGTAATGTTTGGGCTGTGTAATCCCCTTCATATGTTTTTTAGATCCAGCATGTCTGAGGAGACTTTCAGTACTACAAAATATTCAAGTTTCCTTGACATCTCCAATATTCACCATCTCCTTTTCCAGAAAAAAACCCTAATGCTTGCTGATGGCATATGAAAATTTAATCACTACCCTGCCTGACCACTCGTGATCCCCCAGTGCTCTTTTATCATAACTGAGAGAAAGATGGGAGAAATATGGAACTTTTAACCGTGCTGTTTTGGACAAAGAAGGAAAAAATATAGTTATCAAAACACCAGTAGACTCTACAGTCCTTAATTTCATCGACACAGCAGAGAAGAGGGATGTTTTTTTCCAAAAAGAAGCAGGCTTTGAAGTAGTCCCTCCAGATTATTTTGTGACTTAGTGCGAGCTACACTGAGAGACCTACCTCTATGGTATGCCTAAATTCTAGTGTATTCCTTGCTACAGGTGCGATAAGTGGTGTGAAAAAAACAGACCCAATGGTAACATTATTGGAAAGCAGATTCCTGTTCAAACAAGTTCGAGATTAGTAAAATAGATTTCTAGTGAAAAGACTCATCCCTGGCTTTTGTCTTCCTACAGCGTGAAATAGAAGACAGATAATTTGATAGAGGAAGGTCTGGCAAAGGTAAATGGCAATAATGGAGAAAAGGAGTCATAATGTTCTCCTGACAAAGCCCGGATGTCTGAACAGTGAAACACAGAGGGAAGATGATTAAGGGACTGCCAGGCTCCCCACAGGCTGCCTGCAGTAGCTACAGTGCCCTCCCAAAGTCATCACAACAAAGCCAGGTCAGACCTTCCTTTTCTCCCCACAAACTTCACTGAAGTGCAATTAACTTCTCTCACAGGGGGCTGTATAAACATCACCTGATTCCCTGTATTTTGCAAAGTATATTACTTGTTGTGGCTGCTTCTTAAGGCTGAAGCTTTTGGTAGGAATTTACACATTTCAGAGTCCTCTTGGGAAATCTAAGCATATCTTTTAATGAAAATGTCGTTTCCTGACATTACAATTGAAAAAATAATAATTTCAGCCTCTCTCTGACTGTGCTTAAAAAAGTAATATCACAAATTGTGCAATATATTTTTAAAATAAACATTAGATTGTTTCTTTCCAATTAGACATAATATTCGGTAATTGCAGGAATGTAGACATCAGAATTGTCTTTCCTAAGGATATCTTCAGGTACAGAGGTAAAGCCCTAAAATATGCACAGCACTAGTTCACTATTTCACAAAGTCAAGCTGTGCAACTTTCACCACTAGAAGAGAAAAAGATCTAAAATGTATAAATGTATTTTCTTAAGAAAATAAAATGTGTATCTAATACTAGAGAGATTGTAAAAACAGCATAGGAAGAGGTAAGGATCCAATAACTCAGAATCCTTTTCCAATGGTAAAAAAAATATCAATACACTTGGAACGTCTTGACTTGATCTTCAAATGACATATTAAATAACCTTTTCTTTGTCTTTTTGGTAAACATTGGTAATGTGAGCTGGAGAATATTTCCCTACCTAAGTCATTTACATGATCATAAGGGACATCCTGTGCTATAGATTAAACTGAGCCAGGGCTAATATGAGTTAAAAAGGATGTTTCTTCCTAGGCAAACTTTTTCAATCTAAAACTGGTAATTTTGTTATCATGGGACAACTGTTTTAATATATTCAAATAGCAAAAGAGACAAATATGGAGAATATTCCTTTTAGGCTGGGTCTTCCTCACCAATGAGGACATAAATGAACACAATTAATTGCTTCCCATTAAGCAGAAGCACAGAATAGCAGAAACTGTTATCTTTTCATTCAGAACCTCTGAGTTCAAATTTGAATCCTGCTTGCAAGATCTACACCAAATGGTGATGCTTCTGTGAATATTGATCACATCACACCTTAAGAAGGCTGCAAAGGGATCCATAGCTCCCAATATCCTCCAAAACACCTTGAATGTTATTTGATTTCGAGAAAATAAAATTCCTGCCCTGCAAATATTTATATCTTTACATAAACCTCTGAGTTGCTGCATCTGCAACCAGGTAACATAAATTAATCAATTTGTGTGCTCAAAGCTGAGCATCTGCAGAAACATTTTACAGCCACAAAGTCTAAGGTGTGAATGTTTTAAGTGGTTTAGTTACCCCAAATTTCTAGAGAGAGACTCTGAGTACCAAAGGGACTGAGGTACCTAATTTCAACTGAATTAAAGTGCTGGGATGCCTTTAAAAAAATGAGAAACTACCTGGTGCCCTTTCATTAACAATGAGCAGGACCTAATTTTGCAATAGTTCCCCCAAGTTGTCAATGTCAGGTTTATAGAACACAGCCTAGGGATGTCATAGGTCCTTCTCTTCAGAACACCAGAAGAGAAATAAAAAGGACTGAGACGTACATGCCCCAATTAACCTCTGCAAGAATATCTCTTCTGGATGAATTCTCTTACATTAAAACTGTTCAGTATTGAAGGGTTTGGTAGTTTAGGAAAGTACTTCAGCAATTACACATTGCCCAGATTTCTCAGGCATGTAGTTTTGAAATTTTAGAGGGTGGGAAAATCAGCATGATTTCCTCCCTGAGCTGCTGCAGTGTGCATCAGTATTTCTGCTTCTAATACTAGATGAAAGCAGTAAGCACGGATGCTTGCAAAACCAGGGATCCACAAGAGAAATGTGCAAATTAATTGCTCAGAGCTTGTAGGTGAACTGAAGTTGTGCTCAAACCCCATGACAATTGCTTGATATTTAAACCCCAAGAGTAAAATACATATGGTTATTGGGATCTTTTGCACTGGAGTAACTACAGCAGTGCATTCAAGGGGTAGTTGTAAACTTTGATGCCATTATTAAGACAAAGCTCTTGACTTCAATAAAAATCAAGCAACTTTATGTAACGTATTCCTAAGAATTACTTTAATTTCACAATAGGTTTATAATTTGGCTTTAGCCCGCAGTCAGCAGTGTGGATTCTCTTCAGACGTGCATCTTGTATTTCCCAAACACCTTCAATAAGGTAAGAGGAAAGCTAACCTGTGAAGAGAATAGAAATAGAAAACTCTGTTCATAAAATAAAATGAAAACATTTTAAATGGATTTAAGTATATGCAAGTTGCAACAGATTCCCTTAGGCACATAAAATCCGTGTGCTTACAACAAGAGATAACTCAAACTGATGTTCAGTTTGCCAGTTTATTGCAATGGTGATATCTCAACTTGTATTAAAAGGTCTTGACTGATGACCTCTCTAATTTGTTCAGTGAAAACGTTTTCTTTCAACATCAGATACTAATTTTTTTTAAACCAACTACTTATTTGAGAGTAAAATCTATTGTGGCCTGTGTAGACAATCCAGCTTTTTAATTGTGTTAAGGGTTTTTGGAATGTGGTAGACAGTGTATTTGGTGATTTGATCCATCAATTAACCTGGAAACATGCTTGTTTCCCAGCCTTGGCTGTAAAGAGTTTTTGGCTCTTCTTTCAAATAGAATTTGCCAAAAAGCAATCACAAGCAAGAGGCAGAAAAACTTACCTTATGGATTTTAAAATTCACTTTCTCCTTTAATGTACCAGAAATCTGAGCATGCTGCCTCCTGCTTCTTATCAGTTAAATATATGCAGTGACACCAAAAAAGTCAATTATGAATTCTGCAATTCTAGCTCATTAGAAGTCATCATATGAGGAGCATCTCTAAAAGAAAATGGTGCCAAGCCAGCATTTAAAGCTGTTCTTCAACTCTGGAATTAATAGCTACCTTATTTATATCCCACATGCTAGGAAAAATACTGTAATTGGGATGGATTACATAAAACATGAGGAATGGAGTAGTTGATGGAATAATTTAAAAAACCACCAGTCTCCTTTGCTTCTAAGATATTTGTTTGAGACTGGCTGATTCAGTGGTAACAATGGAATACCATTAGTGTCCAATTCTTTTTGCTTTTCTAGTTAATATCAGTGTTCAGGAGAGAGTTTTTTAATGGAGGACAGTGCTGGAAGAGATTTCCTTCTGTCTCACCCGTAGGTGACAAGGGGCCTTCCCAGCTTGCTCCAGGTTTTTGTCCCTGCGTGCCCATCCCACAGGCTGTTTTGCAGGAGGGCAGCTCAGAACACATGCACCTCATCCCTTAAAACTCTCTGAGAGTATCTGTGCAGCAAAGCAGGACAGGAGGGTGATGCCCTGACTTCCTTCCACTCTGCCTGGGCTTTGCAGGTTAGGAAAACACCATGTCCCTGACTGCCAGTGAGCCATATTCTGTTAAGCACTAATCAGCCCCAAAGAAAAGGTAAATTCAGTGTGTTAAGACTTGCACAGGTATCTGATGCAATCTGAAAGGGAGACAGACCTGCTGTATTATCTAACATGTCTAAATGAATGTCCCATAACCCATATTTTTGTGCTGGGAGCTGCTGATTGCAGTAGCTGTTCATGACTTACACTTCTACACCTCCAGGTCATAAACCAACAAGTGAAGGCCTTTTTAATCTGATGTATTTATTTTATACATGCTTCTTATTTAAAAACATGAAGAACATTGAGAGATGTTCCAGCAAAGGGGGACTTGTCCTGAACTTCAAAGGATGAACTTCAGCCATGTGGAAAGGAGTCTTGCACCATCAGGACCCTTGGTCTAGCAAAAGTTCTCATGCAGGTTTTCAGTACAAACAAGAACCATACCTTCATTTTGAGTAGCAGGTGAAAAGGGAAAAAAAAATCTATTTCCTGAAATAAAACTGATTAATTACATTGCATGCTTTGATGGCTTTCTTGGTATATTTTTTATTATTATCTTGAAGAAGAGGGAGGGAGG